>NC_067472.1:162504760-162662260 GCF_947179515.1 Apodemus sylvaticus | reverse complement strand
CCCTAAGGGACTACCCATGTCTCCACTGATAGTTCTACAAGGAAGTAAAGATAGCATGAAATGGACACTACCTGAGAGAAAAAGAGAGACAGAGAGAGACAGAGACACAGAGAGAGAGAGACATACAGAGAGAGAGCATGCATGGGGTGTGGAGTGGAGAGTAATGGAAAGGCTAATGGAGGAATTACAATATGTTCACCATGCTTTCTTCTTAAGACTTTTACAGTCTGTGTTTGTTGCATCCTTCACCAACCTTGTAGTGTATGAGTCTTTGAATAAGGCTTCAGATACACAAATTAACTATTGCTATTTTGGATAATAGTATGTTAACATATGATAAACAATTTCTATTTTAAAAATTGCTCAACAATAGAACCAAGTAGCTATTCTCTAGAAGTAGCTTCCATGGCTGTGATTTCCAACCCTGGGCTAACTACTCATGAAGGCTGCTCTCAGGGATGGGTGGTGTGTGTTTGCCATTCTGAGTTCTGACAAACACTACACGATGAAGAGATGGGATGCAGAAAGCCAGCTGAGAAGGAAGTAGACATACCAGAAAGAGCCTGTGGATAGTGAAGGTGGCTTCAGTCCCAGTGCTAGATGACAAACTTTACCTCCTTCCCAGCAGAACCCTATTGCAAATGTATGATAGACAACGATCCCAGGAGAGCAGGGCTAGCAGGTAGACCATGTCATCTACTTTACCATTTCTGAAGATGGATTTCAAGCTAAAGGAAACTTGGCCAGAAGCACTGTGTCCTGAGAACAGCATCTTCCCTTGACAAAACGTTCTTTCTTAGAACACAGAGGTCACCTTGCATTTTACAGAGTCACTGAGCTGAAGGGAAGAAACAATAAAGCAAATGAAAAGACTTTCTAAAAGAATAAGCCGACAAGTAGGGTCAAGGCTCACCCCCAAGTCACAGGCTGCTCTGGGATGCCTGCCTGTGATCTGAGAACTTCATTTCTTTTCTTTGTCATTGCTTTCCCTTCGCTATTGGTGCCAATTCTTTTCTTCTTCATCCATTTCTTTAGTTCTTCACCCATTCTCTCTCGATCATCTGAGCCAGTAAAACTTCAACCAACTGAAAACTATATTTTCTCCTGTTTGGAAGAGGTTTTTAACATGATATTCTGACTGTCTTTTCTGGGACCATAAACAAGAAAGAATCCTAAACAAGAAAGAAGTGAAGTAATTACCAAGTTCATAGTAACGATGAGCTTTCGTAGAAAGCAGAAAAAGCTTCCTAGCAGGCTTGACACAGTAAGCTTTACCACTAAACTCTATTCTCACATTTTATCCAGTAACTTCTATGATACATGAAAAGATTAGAAAATTCTTCAAAACACAGAAGAATTAGGATAGATGTGTAGGGAAATGATGGGTTTGCCTTCCTAGAAGCCATCAGTGACACCCTTGGCAGAAAAGGACAAAACTGAATACTACTAAGTGATGAAAAAATGCAGGTCACAGCATGGTTGCTTAACTTGAGCCAGCATGATTTGAGAGAGCTTAAAACCTCTTGGCTGTTTTCCTAAAACCATATCCAATGATGTATTTTCTTAGATTAAGAGAAGTCAGAGACAGGCAATGCTTGGACTCATTCGTTGCTTCAACGTTGTTTCTGTGTTGGTTGGCTTTTAGTCAACTGGACACAAGCCAGGGCTGTCTGAGAAGAGATTGCCTTAGTTGAGAAAATATACCCATTAAATCTGGATGTAGCCCAGTCAGTGGGATGTTGTCTTAATTAGGGATTGATATGGGAGAACCCGGTTCACTGTGGGTAGAGTCACCTCTGGGCCGGTGGTCCTGAGATATGTAAGAAATCAAAATGAGCAATAGAGAGAAAGTCAGTGAGCAGCATGCACTCCTTCATGGCTTCTGCTCTCATTCATACCTCAGGTTCCTTCATGGCTAACTTCCCTCAGTGGTGGAGAGTTAACTAGAGGGCCGTAAGCAAAAATAAACTCTTCCCTTTACAAGTTTCTTTGTAGAGTGATGATGGTGTTTTACAACAACAATGGAAACCAACTAATACATCCAGAAATAGCACAGCTCATAGCTTCTTTTCACTTGGTTTTCGTTATGTGTTGATTTTCACCGGCAATTTTTTATTTTGGTTTGGTTTTTCATTTATTATTTTTTTGTTATTTTGTTTTGTCTTTGAGAAGGTTTTCTCTGTGTAACCTTGGCTGTCCTGGAACTTTCTTTTTTGATTAGCCTGCCCTTGAACATAGAGATCTGCCCACCTCTGCCCCCAGACCCTTGGGGTTAAAGACATGTGACACCACCACCCAGCTCACCTTCCTTTTATATCATTTGATGTCACATATGACTACCCCAACTTCAGGAATCAAGAATGGACTGGGGGCGAAAGATAATGTATCAGTTAGAAGCATTAGGTTAGAAGCATCAGGCTGTATGCCTAAAAGTGCTGCTATTGGTCAACTCATGAAATGACTGGAAACATGGGAGAAAGATACAAAGCTCAGCTTCTGGGAGGACATAGCCATATCCACCCCAAACTGTACTAACTGTAATAATGTAAAATTTGTTCTCACTGTCATCATGAAGCACTGATGCTTCATGCCCTGAAATCCAGGGACCTGTTTCTGCAGTGCTATAATATTAAATACTGGATTATGTTACTGGATTTTGTATCTGAAGTGCATGTTGAAAGGGAAACTTCATCATGAGTGATAGAGAGGGGCCAGGGGGATCTTTAGGGGGCTTTTGGGCTCTGCCTTCATGAATGAGTTGATCAATTCATGCAATTAATGGTTGGAAAGACCTAAGTTATCTATTGGACAGGTATCTTCCCAGTTTCATCTCCTAACCTGCTGTGCCTTCAACACAGTCATGACTCTGCCTTAAAGAAGGCAGCCTTTCAAATTTGGAACAGAACAAACTCTATTTCTGTCTTTCTGTGATAATATGTTTTCATAAGGAGAGAAAGTGGACTGGAATGGACTGAAGATTGTTTATTATCAGACTTACTTCAGGATGTCACCCTACCTGTAGTTAACCAAATATCCATGCCTCTCTGAGGTTACAGAGCTTTCTAGGGACATGACAGTTCCAATGATAAAATAGGAATCACCTCTACAAAAACAAACCAACCAAAAAACAAACAAGATGAACCACTGGTCCCTTCTTCCCACCTTCATGGAAGTACTAACACTCCCCAGAGCTTAGCACCATACGTATTTCTGGGCTTTTCACAACACTCCATCACCTTTTTCCTAAGAACACTTACTCCTGTGTCTTTTTCATGAAGTATATTTGAAAGATGGTCTTAGATGGGAAGACTTAGTGTTGTGGCCCTGACTTCTCCCTAGGCAGTTCAAAATGCCATGGATACCCAGATGCTTAATGTGCATTTTCTCCTCAGAAAGAGGGTACAGTGACAATTTTCCTTGCCACTTTCTGTTTGATGCATGCTTCTCTGCAGTCTAGATTTCTTGAGAAGCACTTCTGCCCAGTTCAGCCTAATGAAGGGTCTAGAACGATGAGTTATGCTTTAATGATGTTAGTCTGTACAGAAAAAATAGAACTCATGAGAGAAGTAAGTTGAGAATGTCCCTGGAAGAGTCCACTAACATGGTCAATTGCAAGAACACATGTGAATCTATATGTGTTTCCTTCACAAGCACCGAGTCTTGTTTGCATGGGCACTTTTGCTATTATTATTTTTTTACTTGATTTGTGTCATTATCTGGGTAGAATAAATCTATCTTTCCTTTCTCACATACTGCTGGTGAGACTTTCCCACTATCTGAAGTGGAGTTCTTAGTAACTTGACTTGTGTTCCCGTAATAACACAAAGGACAACTTTCCATAATTCTATATAACATTTGTTTCCTCTACATTCTGGAAATCCCAATTCAATGCCATATCACACTCAGGCATTCTTATGTGACAGATACTGTTCTAGAAAGTCATGTTTATAGAGGCCATATGAACCCCACATGAGGTCATCCCTGCTCTCAGTTCTGTAAACCTCTTGAAAAAGAACAAAAGGAAGGGGGAGCTATAGCCAAAAATAAATAAATAAATAAATAAATAAATAAATAAATAAATAGATAGATAGATAGATAGATAGATAGATAGATAGATAGATAAGAAAAATAAAAAATAAAATAAAAAAATAAAAAAAGGACCAGTTTTAGAGTAATTAACCTTTTCCTGTCTGAGAGCACTGCTCTTCAGTCTGATATTCTGGGCTGTGTGGAGCAGAACAGATACCTGCCCTCTACCTGTCTCTACCTGTTCAACAATCCCCTGGTGTTTTGCCTGCATGTATATCTGCTGTTGAGTGCTGATAAGATGGGATTAGGCTACCACACTCAACTTTCATGTCTCTATAATGAATACTTAGCTCTTACCCAACCTATACAACCGGAAAAATGTACCTCCCCCTCGTGGTAGGCAATGAACATGCATACACTTGGCAGTATGTACAGATGACTGTGAGCCTCAACACTAGCAGGCACACAGGGATCTAGAATGAGAGCCCTGAAGGAAATAATGAACTGAACATAAAAATAGGAATGTATAGCAAGAACTGGTCCCCAGTCCTTTTCCCGTTTAGCTTCCAGAAAGATGCTTCCCTATAGTCTAATTCTCTCCATGGAAAGGTCTGGAAGATCTGTAGAGAGGGAAGCTTATCACTGAAAGCACAGGGGCATTCACCCACTGTTACCCTCTGGGGCCTGCTCGAAGGGCTGTAGGAACAACCTGGCTGACAAGTGTTACAGGCCAACCTTGCCCTTATCAAAATAGACAAAGTGAACAACTAATAACTACTAGATGTATGGTTTTTTTTAAAGATCCTGGAATAATCTAAAATAATACAAGGTGAGATCAGTGGAAATGGAGGCTTAAGAATAAGTCAAAATTATAGCAACAACTTTTAAATTTTTCATAGAAAGAAGAGAAGGTAGTATCTCCTTCAAACAAGAGTAATACGTAGGTTCAAAGAGTGAGGAGATCTTAAAATATAAACACATAGACCTTAAAAATCAATGAACCTGAAAAGAAAAAATAGATGCCTATCAAAAAATAAAAATCAGGATAAACACATCGAAAAGAAAATGATCATTTAAGCTGAAGATCAATTTAGTGTGGCTAATGGCCAACACACAGAACTTTAAGAAAGAATGAGGAAGTCAGAGTAAAGGAAACTATAAAAGAGATTGTGATGGTTATATGCTTGGTCCAGGGAATGGCGCGACTAGAAGGTGTGGCCCTGTTGGAGTAGATGTGTCACTGTGGGTGTCAGCTTAAGACCTTCATCCTAGCTGCCTGGAAGCAGTATTCATCTAGCAGCCTTCAGATGAAGAGGTCAAATTCTCAGCTCCTCCTGCACCATGCCTGCCTGGATATTACCACGTTCCCATGTTAATGATAATGGCCTGAACATCTAAACTTGTAAGCCAGCCCCAATTAAATGTTGTCTTTATCAGAGTTGCCATGGTCATGGTATCTGTTCACAGCAGTAAAGCCGTAACTAGGACAGATTAATGCAAATATCTGAGATGTGAAGGAGAGGAAGCAACTTGCCACAGAGTAACAAGCAGAGACTCAAAAAGGAAAGGATCTTTTCAATAGTTTTGTGAATTTTATGAAACCATGGCATGTTTTATACTATCTCAGAAATCATAGTAGTGAGGTTACTGCCAACAACAGAGTAGAAAGTGAAGGAAAGAGGCCACAAGTTACCAGAAAAATACCGAGCTTGACACTTACAAACACAAGGAAACTAAGTGTGGAAGCAGAAAAACAATAAATTTTCAGATACACAAGTTCCCAATAATTTACCCTCCATCTGGCCCAATTCCTTGTTCCAGAAACTAGCAAAAATGCCATTAAGGAAACGTGTAGTCAACAGGTTATAAGGAGTTGATTCAAAAAGGAGGTGTGTGGTCTCCTAAAGATTGGCAATGACTAGGGATCCCAAATATGTAGCTGTGTACCCCAACTATTGAGTGTTTGATTTGTATTAAAGCACAAGAGAAGAGCAGCCAGAGGAAAGAATCCAGTGGCCCCCATGGAGCTGAGAGTATCAAGTCTGACCACACTGGGGAAATCCTAATGTTCTAGTGGAGTGTTTGGAGGATGAGGGCACACTAAAATGCTATAAAACACCAGCAGAAGCATGTCATGAAGCCCAGGGAAGAAAAAACACTGTATAAGAGAAGTGGCAACTGAGTGACCTTAGCAAGCAGTCAGCTGAGGTGGTGAGCAGTGAGGGCTTTGCAGGGCTTGGAATTGTAATTCTACCATGGAATCGTGACCTTGAGAGAAGTGTAGCATTAATTGTTCTAGTCAATAGAGTGTAGGACATAAAAAATGTGTGTATATGAAGAGAGGAAAAGATGCAGACAGAGACAGAGAGAAGAGAGGGGCAGAAAGAGATTTACATGCATCTTTCAGAGGAGCAAGTACAGAATCATCAAATATTGAAAGCCAGCCAAATGTAGCTATCATATAACTGACTTATATGGTACTTATTCTGTTACAGACTGATTTATATTGTACCACACCCATATACACATCAACATATACATATACACAAACACACATTTACATGTGCATGTATACACAAAGACACACTTATATACCTACATACATACACAAACATGAATATACATATATAAACATACACATATACACACATATGCATATATCCAAGCACACACATATATACATATAGTCAGAGATACAATACACATGTACAAACATATACATATACACATATACAAACAGAAGTATACACATGTATATACATATGTATATACTTACACAGAGACACAGACACACAAACACATGCACAAGTAAATACACATATGTATCTATATACAAGCACAAACATACAAACATATAAATGTACATATGTACATATGCATACACACACAGTCTTCTACACGAAATGTAGCAGGTGTCTCTAGTTTAGTTCAAGTTAATAATAAAAACTAACCAGTTAATAAAAACTAATCTATCAGGATGCCCTACCAGTAAGGGGAATCTAACTCAACCAAAATAAAGTACTAATTAAAAGAAACTCATTGTCTTTGTCCAGTTAACGATCGCATTTCAGCATGGCTTGATCAGACCTCTACCTCTGCTCCTGCATCATAAATGACCAACAGGCTGTCACTCCTTATCAAAATTGTTCTAGCGCATCTCCAGTTACTTCAGTCTTCAAAGCTGGCACATTTGTTCCATGGGAAGATAGTATCCCAGAAGAGTCTCACCTTATTCGTTGTGACTTATTGATGTGCATATTCGTGTTTTAAGGATAAAATCCTGCATAAAATGTTAGCATCCCTGGGAACTTGCTCAACCATTACTTTCAAGTAACTTTACTTTTAAAGCCAAAGTAATCTTTATTACTGCCACTAGAGGGCAGCCACTAGAGAAACATGACCGTTGCTTACATCTCTGGAGACCCTGTTTTCCCATTTCCAGGTGTAGTTAGAGAAGGCTTAAGCATGGTTAAGCATTGTCTGTTCTATAATAAAACCATGTATGTGGATCTTTGGCTTGGGAAACATCACGATAATTATTATAAACTGGGATTGCCATCACTCTGCTTTTGATAGTACATCCATTTATTTATTTTGATGGTTTGATCTTTTTTGAAAATTTCCTATATGAGTGTTGTATTTACATGGCTTACACCCCTTTCTCTCTACCTTTAAACTCTTTATGTGTCCTCCCAACTTATTTTCAAATTCATGACATCTTTAATTATTGAGGTAAGTGTGTGTGTGTGTGTGTGTGCGTGTGTGTGTGTGTGTGTGTGTGTATGTGTACGTGTAAACTACTGAGTCCATGTAGTGTTGCTCATATGCATGTATATATGTTTAGAGTTGGCCATTTGAGACTGCATAACATATTAAGGTGCACCATGGAGAGGACTCTTTCTCTCTTGTGTATCAGCCACTGATTTCCTGTGGTTCTTCATGTAGGGGTGAGACCTTCTCTGATTTACACATCCATATTTGTATGTCACTGGTATTCTTAATGTTCAGGTCTTGGCTTGATAGTCATATTGAAATATTCACAGATGCAGCTTCCCTGACATATATAGGAGATACTGACTCACAAGAGACATCTTGGTGCTCTGACTCTTACCATCTTCCTGCTGTCCTTTCCACAGTGTTCCACTACAATAACCTGGGGGTAGGGGTTGAGTTGCAGATGCACCAGTTGCCCACTCTGTAGTCAGTTGCTGTTGTAGAAATAATGTAGAAGGTAGAGTAAAATTATAAGCTGTTGACTGACAGGTGGGAGTTTTCAATAATGTTGGATAACTTCTTTCAGGGAAAATTGTGCCTATCAGTATGTGATGGTAATACATAGTGAAGAAGAAAATGATGTAATAACCCAGGACAGAAAAAGAACAGGATCATGATAGAATCCAGAGAGAGAGAGAAAAGCATGCTCAAACCCCAGCACATTTTTGGCAATTCACTTTCTACATGAATCTCTACACACAGACACACACATAATAAAAATAAATCTTTAAAAATTATACATGTGTATATATCATGTGCATGCAGATTCCTGTAGAGATCAGAAGGTGATGTCAGACCCCTAGGTGCTTGGTTGTTGGATGCCTAGTGTAGGTGCTGGGAACTGAACTCTGGCTCTCTAAAGAGCAGCAAGGTCTCTACTGTGCCATCCTCTCCAGTCCCAAGAATATATACTTACCTAACACTCCCTGTGTACATACTTTTTCTTAGGCAGATGACCAAGAAATAAGAGATTATTTCTTAGGCCATAAAACACAGCAGCATAGTTGAGTTCTTTACATGGAACTCAAAATGAATTATATCTTTTATTTCTGTCACTCAAAAAAATTGTATAATGGTAATTTATTTAAAAAGTCTCTGAGGATAACACTGCAAAGTAAAAATCAAATAAAGCTTAACTAAAAACTGTCCAAACCCTTGATAAGGAAAGTGTCAAAATGAATCCTAGAGCTTACTTGGCCTAAACCTGAAAGATGTGTGGGGTTATTACAGTGAACATTTATTTAAGCATCCAGAGGTAAATAAAGAAATACTATCAGAAAGCACTGGAATACATTTTGCTCTTTGAGAATATGTCCTTTGTGCTGTTCTCACTGAATCCAGAGTTTCCTGTGACCCAGCAAAGGGTGAAGCCAGAGAAGGGCCAAAAGTCTACAACAGACAAGATGTTCCAGATAGTTAGAGAATTGATAATTTTGACTTGTGATAGCAACACTAGGGAAAATATATGTATGACTTTCAGTATGATGCCTATAATACACAAACACACATACACACACACACACACACACACACAGAGAGAGAGAGAGAGAGAGAGAGAGAGAGAGAGAGAGAGAGAGAGAATGAGAATCAGGCACATAAACTCAGAGAGATAACAGACAATCACACAGAGAGAGAGAAGGGGGAGGAAGAGAACAGTCAGACACACACTGAGAGAGAGAGAAGACAAACAGTCTCACACACACACACACACACACACACACACACACACGGAGAGGGAGGACAGTCATATAGTCAGACACACACCCACAGAAATGTGTGTACAATGATATGGAAAGAAGCTCAGTTTACAAGAGAATTGTAAATTAATCTACTGTGGAGTCAAATTCGAAACAACACCCCTGTATGGTTAGCTGGCATTTCTAAACCTCAGCATAGTGAAATTTCTTTTGTGTTCAAGTAGATTCTCAGGCAATCAGTAAGTCTATAACAGAAATTTTGTAATCCATTTGACAATTGCATACACATTGCCCACAAGAGAAACTTTATGCTTTTAGGTATAGATTTTATTTTAACTGATACTATCAAAGAAAGGGCTAAGAAAAAAAAAAACAAATAAACACACAAAAACCAGTAGCTTAAATTACATAATTAAGGGTTAAAATTCTTTTTAAACCTTCCACCAGAGGGCAACATTTGCAAGACATTTAAACAATCCTTCGAAGTATTTCCTCACATAAACAAATACAAATTGGCCTCATTGCTGTAGGTAATCCCTTATGTAAATATCAAGGTATCCATGCATATGGATATTTGAGCAATTACATATAAAATGCTTATCTAGTCATAAAAACCGTGAATCTATATAAGAAGACAGACTTTTCAAAAGGAAACCTGCTTTTGAAAGCTTTTTTTGCACCCCTCTCTCTATTCTATTATTAACATTAAGCTTAAGTATTGAAAACACCTTAATTCTGAAGGAAACAAAAAGAAAAGATTCCTATCAATGAAAAATAGAGTCTGTGTGATTTTGCAAATGGAAGATATGTTAGAAATAACCTACTATGAAGCACTCTTTGTACCAATGAGAAAATGGAAATTTATTCATGTAAAGTCATTGAGCCTGTTATGACAGTAATACAGTCTGAGCCAACCCCAAACCAGCTGATCTCAGCTACATCCTCCAAGCTACTGGTGTACCAAGTGTGATCTAGGCAAAAATATGTCCTGGAAACTTGGTAAGTTTGCCTCTCCTGGGGCTCTGTCTGGACCTCTTGAATTATTTTCTAATGTAACAGGATCTCTGCCTTGGGGCAAGTACTCCATCTCATTCTGCTTCCTCATCCTCATTACCAGGTACAAAGTTTACTGCAATGTGTAGAACTCAATCTTCTCTAGAAAATGGAAATAAAACCATCTCAATTCAGAGAACTGCTAGGGATGAATGAGGTCACCTGAGTATGACTCATTCATAAGCTGTAATCTATTATGCACGTGAGTAATATGAATGAAACCCTATTAGGAAAACGGACCATGCTTTCCGAGGGAAAGCTGTCTAATGGTGGAAGAGAGGAGATGGATAAAATTAGATAGACTATTTAATTATAGGGAAAAGGAGATTTTCCCATAGAAATCAAGGCTTTTACATTCATGTCTAAGTGATATTCAGAATTATTACCATATGTTTGCCTAAAGATAAATCTAATGAATTACCTAGGGCCCAAGGAGTTTGTGGTCTGTATTTGAGATTTTGGACCACATTAAGAAGGCTGAAGAAAATCTGTTGGGTTGGTTAAATAGGTGTGCTATGGTGAGACTAGCTACTCATATAGGCAGAGCCTTATGACACCACCAAGTCTCTGGGGGCAGAGTAGCAATTCCCATAATTTTCCATGTTCAGAATTTCCTCTTATTCATGACTATGCTTCATTGGGGCACTGATGGGAATGCTCTCAAAGTATCACAATCTCTCTTTGTACAACCCACCTCCCCTCCCCACCTGCTGGGCTGTCATCATTTTCTAGGCTTAAATTTCTTTGAAAATATTAAATTACCTCCTAAAATGCTTCCTGTACACGTTTACACAGAGACAGGGCTTCTTCTTATCATCTCTAATTTCATCTATAATTATTTCTATGGATGTTTATATGTATCTACCCTGTGACTTGTGAAATCTTTCAAGGGATTGTTTCCAGACCTAGTACATTTCTCGACTCTCAACAAATATTTTTAGAGTGAGTAAATCAATATTAGCTCTTATTTCCATTCAGACACTCAGACTGTTACTGGGAAAGGGAGGAAAGCTGGATAGTATTTCTCACTGCAGATGGATGCAGTTACTTATTCTAAAAGCAATATCTTTGTACCAGAGCACTATTACATGGAATGTATATGAATGATGCAGCCATCTTGGTTGTCGGTGGTTTTGACTTCTAGTCAACTGGAATGGAACTTAAGAAGAAATGCTTAGGAGAATCATTTTTTGCATCATTATCATCTCAGACTCAGATACTGAATGTAACTTCCAGTTTTACCTAAACTTCCACAATGGAAAAAAAAATCATTGATATTCCTAAGTGAATTCATTTCATTGATTTGAGTAGCCAAGGAAACCTGTGAAACCTGTATTTTTAAAAAATGCCCTTGTGCCCTACCCCAAGCTCCCAACCAAAGAGTACACATGGGGGGGGGGGGGGAGCCATGGCTCCAGCTGGATGTGTAGCAGAGGATGGCCTTGTCAGGCATATCTGGTAGGGGAGCCCTTTGGTCCTGTGGAGGCTCAATGACTCAGGGTAGGGGAATGCTAGGGCTCTGAGGCAGGATTGGGTGGGTGGGGAAACACCTTCAAGAGGGATGGGGAAGGGCGAGGGTATAGGAGCATTGTGGAGGGGAACTGGGAAGAGATAACATTTGAAATGTAAATAAATAAAATAACCAATTAAAAATGCCCTAGTGAAACAAATCCTAAGGGGCTTGAAATTTTGTGATGAAACAATTTGATAAGAGTTTTTCCTTTATACCCTATCTCCTATGAAAGCAAATACAGTTTTGTGACTTTCCAGGGTTATTTTTGAAGATGGCTTCCTGGTTTTTAAAATATATCTTTAATATAGCATAAACATAATGTTTATGTCTCCGAATAACAGAAATGTGCTCCTGGTATTCTTCCTCCACCATACTTCCTAATGAAATACAATTTTATAGTTACTGGATTAAACAATTGCAAAAGGGTTTTAGCTATTTGTGGGGTTTTTTTTTGTTTTCATCTCTCTATTGTAGGAAAATTTCTCCACATATCATTTGAAATAGTCAGAGAATGTTCTTATTTGATGCTGCATGTACCTCTGGGATGTAATCCGATAGTTCCTGTGTGTAGAGCCCACTCCCTGTTGGTGTAGCTAGCATCCAAGGCTTAACCTTGGGGATGTAGCTCAAGGCCAGTCTTTTTCGTAAGCACTTGCCTGGACTGCATCTAAGAGGGTTGTGGCCCATGTGAAAGACATTAATAATTCACATTAATTCAGCACAATTTAATTGTTTTGCTTAATGAAATAAGTTCACTGATGGTATACACAACTAAGATGGAAAACCTTGTGTAACCATCTCTCAAAACAAACAAGCAACAACAGCAAAAATAACCTCCCTCTTGGGAAAAGGTGTCATAAGGGGAAAGGGGAGTAAGATTTAAGTGGTGTAAATATATTGAAATAAAATTTTAAAACATTATCAATTACTATTTGCTAACAAGCTTAGCTATAGGTACAAATTTTGCCTGCAATTAGAAATAATTCAGTATCGTGTGGTGCATTAGTCAATTTAAGAAGCTTAGCATTTCAAAGAATTCATATCAGACTGCCTGTCCTTTATTTGGAAAGTGCACTAATGTTACAGCTGTCGTTTTCTCCTCCTTCTCCGTCCTACCTCTTCTTTTGTCTCCCTCCATTTCTCTCTCTGCATCCTTTCTTGTTCGTCATAGGGGTTGAATCAAACGCACAAGCAGTATTATTATGCATCCCGTAAACATATGCTTTATATCAGAGGGGAACCAGGTGTTCACCTGGATATCACACACCTAAAGTAGAAGCTTCTGCAGTGTCGCTTTCTCACCGTGCTGTCAGAGTTGGTATACATATGCTGGGCAACGGGTGGCCAAGCAGAGTAACTTGTCAATGTTTAACAAAGCCCTCCTCCCTTGCAGAGCCGAATGCAGCTTTCCTCCTGAGAACTCTGCAGACGACGACATCTCCCCACTTGGTTTCCATAGCATCCATTCCTGAAGAGCCCTAGAAAGGCCCTTGGTCAGGGCGATCCGCCCAGCTCCCCTAGGAAGTTGGATAGCTGGTTAGCCAAAAGCAGCATCCGAGTTGCCTCCGCTTCCTCTGTCCGTGGTGCTGAAATGCTACACTGCGACCCGCGCACGGACGGGAGCGGTCAGGTTTTATGGAAGGTCTCCCCTGACGCTGCCTAAACCACCGCTGTGTGTCTGTTATTCACTCACGTTCGCAAAGTGCAGCTAACGTTCTCAGTCTTAATTCCACTCTGCTGCAGAGCACAATTACGCCGGCGCGATGGGAGGAGACCATGTTAAGGCAGGAAGCTAACAGCAGCCGCTCACCTGAGGCCTGGGAAGCTCCCAAGGGTTCTGGGAAGCTATGAGCTCTGATCAGTAAAGTCACCATTTTAGACAGTGGGGTTCTTTTGCTTTTTCCCTTACACAAGGGTTAGATGACGTTTCTGGTCAATCTGATTTAAAGACAGCGGATTTGATTGCGATAAGACTTCAAAACCGGGAATTTACGTTATTTTTCGGTGAGGTGACTTCCAGAACAGGGACTCATCAGCACCCGCCCAAATACCACGGCACTGCGCGCGCCCTCGGCCACCGGATCCTCCCCTTCCAATGAGACTTTGTGACTGTGTATACCAATTCTCCTATTAGGAAACCCGTGGGCTGCATGCAGCTATTCTGTTGTACTCTTTCTCGCTCTCCCTCCCCTCTCCAACTCACAGCCTTGCTGGAAAGCTCACCTCTGCTGAGAAGAAAAAGCTCTACCTTAACCGATTAAGACTATGCGCAGAACTCGCCTTTCATAGCCACTACAATTTAAACCTAGTAAGACTGGACACCAGTCTTTACAAGAATGGAGTCGGTAAAACAAAGGATTTTGGCCCCAGGGAAAGAGGGGATAAAGAATTTTGCTGGAAAATCGCTTGGACAGATCTACAGGTAAGAGAAAGCAACCCCATGCTTACCTGGGGCTCACCATGACAGAATCTGCAGAGCCATTTCTGTAAAGCCTGATTACATAGAAAGATGGTAACAGGGTGGAAAGTCTTTTTTGTTGTTCATTGCTGAAGCTAGGTTCCACTGGAAACCTGCTTATGAATGCAGGAATGTAGCACTAAATGGACCTGTCTGGTGTGTGTGTGTGTGTGTGTGTGTGTGTGTGATTTTGTTCCATTACCTGGGGATTCTCATGTGTTCCAGTTCAGCTCTTAATCCTTCTTTGCAATTCCAAACTATTCGTTCAGCACCTGTTCATAAAGTCTGTCTTTTTTTCTTATACATTTCCCAAATAAAATGCCTTTTATTCAAACAAGTGAATAACAAAAGCCAAAATCCTTTTTAAAAATAAATTCCAAAGATTAATGGCAAAAAAGAAATCTAGATCTCAGCTGTAAGAACATGTGAAGAACTGTCTCGTGGGAAATTCTGTATTGAATGAAACAGTATCAAAATATATCAATAATTGATCATTGATGTTCCTCTGTTGAACCTAAAACATTGTATATGTATTTTTATCTGAATGCTATTTTTTATGAGCCTGTCTCTTGTGTGGGAAATGTCACAGTGCTTTAAGAATCGGAATAGTAAACTGTAAAATTACTGTAAAAGTAATAGAAAATGCAAATGCTGTCCTTCTTGTAATTGCTACACTGAGCATACTATGCTTTGCATGAATTCAGGTCCTGACAGATGTATTAAGTCTCTTATTAATAGTATTTTTTGTCAATGATACATGCAAAATCAAAGAGACAGCAAACACAATAGGAAAATGGATTTTGAAATAAAACCATTCATTTTCACATTTGGAAACTGAAGCCTTGGCTATCCATGAGAGCTGTAAACAAAATGGCCAGTGTTCATCTCTTTTTTTCAAGTTCCTTGGTTCTGGTGGGCTTCAGTAGACACCATCACGCACCTCTGCGGCAAAGGACGCTGCAGCAAACACCCTGCAGTCCTGCAGCTGCTTAGAGGTGGCTGTGGGGTAGGGAACTCAGGTGCACAGTTCAACTTCACAAATTCAGGTCTATAAAGCCAAGGCAAAAATGATCAAATTGGTTACTTTATTCCTTGCAAGAAAAAAGAAAATCACTGCAGAAAGAAAACCCCTAGTACTTGGGTTGTATATCTGTGATAAACATACACAAAGCATAGACACACTTTAGTGACTTAATCTGCAGTAGAATTTGAGAGAATTTGGAAGATAGATTCACGTTTCTTGGTAGCCATATTCCATGTTATAGATGCTTTGAACTGATGTTAAAATTCCATAGGCTTCACCCGTGTGTGTGTGTGTGTGTGTGTGTGTGTGTGTGTGTGTGCGCGCGCGCGCGCGCGCGTGTATAAGCCATTGTGTGGCATTTAATGGTATGTACACTACAACATGCATTGAGAAAATGTTTGTCTATTGTAAGTAAAGACACTGTTTACATATCAAAACATATGAGTCTTGTTAAAAGGTAGCTAATATCTTCTATCCCGTTCTTTTATAAAAATAGACATTTTATGGGTGTACTAGTATGAGAACAGCACTACCGTTTTTCAAGTCCATTCTTTCATTCCAAATCTCTTCCTTCCCTACTCCCTCAATGACGAGAGCCTAAAGGGAATTGCTTGAGAAGAGTCAAATTTTAGGATTTTAAAAATGAGATCTTCCTCTTAGTGGTACAGATGGTCCTATGGGTGCCCCTTGGTAAATCCAGAAATCTTATTTTCTGTGTCTGGAAGTGGGCCAGCGATATTTTTCAGTGTGCTGTAACTGAGATAGTAATGACGCAAGATTGTGAATGATTAATTATTCATGTTGTAGGAAGGAAGCTGAGGTGTCAGCCATATGCCTTTGTGTCTAACAGGAGTAAAGAGAGGAGGGATTGAGAGAGGAAGAGGGAGAAATGGAGAGGGAGAGAGAAAGAGGGAAGGAAAGAGAGAGACAGAAATGGGGGAGGGAGTGTTGAAATGGCACCCCAATATAGAAGATAGAAGATTGGGAAGTGTTTGGCAGGGTGAGGAAAGACACTGCCATTGCACACTGAGGTCTAGTGAGGGGGTGGATAGAGATGGTGGTCTCCGAGCAGCTGCCTCTGGTCCTGTGAAGTCCTTCTCAAGCCCTTGGTAGACTGAGGTGTTGGAAAGGACCCTCAGTAACCTGGAGTACAGCACCTAGGAATCAGAATGGCATCCTGCAAAAGGAATTCCTCTCCCAACACTGTCCCTAGCATCCTAATGACCCTAAACGTTAGGTCTAGAGAACCTGCATGTAATTAAGACATATTAAAGTGCCAGAACTGGGGTTCACTGAGTTAGGCCTGAGGGTAAAAAGGTGAAGTCGCTGCTGCCTAGGGAGTAGGGTATAGAATTTCACACAATAGAAGAGGGTATAAGTTCTATTTTGCTCGCACTCTTAACTCTTCTGAAAAAAATGAGGTCAGAGCCCAATCCCCAGAGCCTAAGGGTTGAGGAAACCAAATGTCTGGGCTGAGGGCAGAGTGAGAAGTGCCTGACCATAGGCGTCTCTTCTCCTCAATCTGACACAGGGTGCTGGAGAAGAAGCAGGACAACCGAGAAACCATCGAGCTGACAGAGGATGGCAAACCCCTGGAGGTGCCTGAGAAGAAGGCTCCGCTGTGCGACTGCACATGCTTCGGCCTGCCGCGCCGCTACATCATAGCCATCATGAGCGGCCTCGGCTTCTGCATCTCCTTTGGCATCCGCTGTAACCTGGGCGTGGCCATCGTGGACATGGTCAACAACAGCACCATCCACCGCGGAGGCAAAGTTATCAAGGAGGTGGGCACTGACGGAGCTCGAAAGGGAACTCCCTTGTCTGGCTGACTCGCAGCCACTCACCTATGCTCAATTTCCCTACCTAAAGAGGAAGGCTTGCGAAGCCTTACCCCCAGTCCTGTCATCCTAGAACACGGACAACCAGAGTGCTAGCATCTCCCTTTCCCTGCTCTGATCCAGGCCTTTCCTCCCTCGTTTGCAAGGCATAAAACAGTGTCTGACTCTTTTGACTTGTAAAGAAAGGCAGCCGAGAGCTAGCAAAGTCTGCTAAATCTAAAACGAAACATTTTCCTAGTACTAAAAAGGAGTAACACACACACACACACACACACACACACACACACACACACACACACTGGATTTCTCCAGATCCTCCCACCCTAGCCTGCCCCCTCTAAGAAACGTCTTTATTTATCAGAACATACAAACAAGCAGAAAACCCCGCAATCAAATCAGCGTGTACATATCAGGTTTGACTAAGAGGCCTTTTGGAAGGTGTAGAACGGCAGGCTGGAAGAGAAGCTGCGGAGTAGGGGAGTCGCTTTCACTCGGGTGCGCGCCGCGGTAACTTTACAGAATGTGTTCCGCAGTGACGCCTCCTGGGCGAAGGTGAGCTGAAGGGCACAGAAATCTTTCCGGGGAATGTAGTAGAGCTGCTTGATTTGGTCACAGGATTTGGGAACGCTCTGGAGAGCCGAACCGACGCTCCTGAGCCTTCTGGAGCCCAAGATACCCAGGAAATTGTCATTGCAAGAGAGAAAAATAGTATTCTCAGTATCCTGGGCAAGGCAAAAGCTTGGTATTTTCCAGTAACTTGCAGGTATTTGTCTCCCTTTTCTTGAAAGGAATAATATCCTGTGTTGTGGCCCAGTGTATTCTAGGCAGCAAGGCCTTGATGGTTTTTATACAGCTCTTAACAGAATCTTAAACTGCCCTCCCCCCCCCTCCACCATATAACTTCTCCAAATTCTTTAGGGAGACTGTCCCTAAACCTTTTTGCTCTGCCCATTCAGATTTAAGGAAGACACCATTTTTAACGCCTTCAACAGTTAAAAGAACCTTAACCAATATTCTTTTCCGAGAGTCCGAATTCTTAGATGGGGCATATAAAATTCCTCCACCAAGTGAGAAGTTCCCAGGTTCGCTGACTGCGGTACAATCCGCAAGAAAGCCTGGGAGCCCATGCTTCATTGAGAACTACAACGCCCTTTTAAAGAGTCCCTCTGGTCAGAAGCAATTTTTATGAAACGAAAATTAAGGTCCTGGCTTCAGTATTGCAGAAAATGTTCTGCGTGTTTAAAGGTCCTGGCCCACAGACCACTGAAAGTGAATTGTGTGCAATGATTGTGTCATACCCAACTCCTGACAGGCTGTTTCTTTGTGTTTTCCCTCTATTCTTATAGAAAGCCAAATTTAACTGGGACCCCGAGACCGTGGGGATGATTCACGGATCGTTCTTCTGGGGCTATATCATCACCCAGATTCCGGGAGGATATATCGCATCGCGGCTGGCCGCTAACCGGTAATCTTGTGTGTGTGCTTGGGGCTCCCCGCTCTTGTTTGTGCCGGTTCTGGACGGCCCTGGGGAATTTGGAAACTCCCCGAGGGCGTTTCCTTGTAGCTGGGCACGCCTTCCAGGCCTCAGACCTGACCACCGAGCCTTCAGTAGCAGAAAGGGCTCAGGTGCTCCAAGATTTGTTCAAAGGAGTCCGCCACGCTAGGCCATTCTAATCAAGCTTGTTAGAGACGCCGCCTCAGTGCCTTCCAGTAGGGCGGGGATGGGGGAAGGGAGTGCTGGTGTCTGTGTTGGATGCTGCGAAGATGGGGCAGTACTGTAAGGTGTCAGAAAGAAAGGGAGTGCCGGAATAGATGCCCGGTGGTGCAGATCAAGGACGCGTCAAAGGCTAGCCCCTGAGCTAACCCAGATGGTATTGTGAGCCTGAAGGATTTGTTTCTTAGGACGCAGGCGGAATCTAGGGCTCTCCGGGTGCGATTCCACCTGTTAATAAGCTCTGTGTTTAGTGGGGCGGGGATGAGCTGAGCGGTTCAGCTGCGTCCCCTTGGCCTCCGACCTGCAGTCTTGCCGCAGTGGCTGGAGCCGACGTCCTAGCGGCTGCTTTCTGGGGGACACCCCTCCCCCAAAGTACACATACAGAGACACCGAGAAGCATAAATACTTGTGGTGGCTATACTTTGGAAAGAGCCATGGCTACTGGAGGACAAGAGATTTCTGTTTGCTTCATTGAGTTCACTTTAATGAAAATCAACAAAGCTAACCCGACCTATTGGAGTCTGAACCAAGGCTGAACATTCATCCCTTCCTTCCGACCCCACGGCTTACAGATCCCAAATAAAGACTAGGGGTCTTCAGACTTCAGACGTGTAACCTCTCCCCTCCTCCGTCGTGCTAGCAAACGTTTTTTTGAGACTAGAGGGCGACGGGCTCCATCAGGTCAGCTCCGAGGCCGGTTTTCAATCTTTCTTCTTAGCGCTCACTTGCATCTTCCAGTCCCATGCCCTGGCTTATCCTCGGGTCCTGCAGGGCGAGGCTGACAGGTCTCCAGGTTCCCAGAAGAATTCTTGGAATTTTATCTCAGGCGTTTAGATCGAATATTGGAGATTTCAGGGAAGCTGATCAAAATATGTAGGAAAGCACAAAAGGTAGCTTAGGATATCTACACCAAGGGGTAAGAACATCTAGCACTCTGACCAAGCAGGTGGCTTTCTTCCATAAAATAAAAGCCAGTTTTATGGAAGTGATAAGGAAAAATTTAATATTAGGAGACATAATGGTTTTTTTTTTAAAGAAAACATTAACTTCGTTGACACTTGGTGATTAATAACACATAGCAACATTCTTGGTTTTCAAATCTCTAATAAATGGTTTCTTTTGTTTTATGTTTTTCCCGAAAATTAATGCTTAAAAACAGATAGATTTTCCCAAAAGATACTTTAAATATACATATATAAAGTATTTTTAAATGAGCGAAAAATCAACAGAGGATTCACCAACAATTAATTCCAAATGATATCGAAAATCTGAACTCGATGTCATAATTACGACAGTCTTGCCTTTAAGAGTTGCGACGGCAAAAAGCTCTGCTTGCCAAGAGTTAAACTGCTAACAGGGCTCCTGCCAGGAACAGAACACCAAGGATCGCAGTCTTACCTCTTTGTGACAGCAGGGAGTCAGAAAAACAGATTTTCCTGATTTTTTTTAAAGCTTATTGAGATTTTTGGTATCCCGTTGAACAAGGATGAATGGCTGACTAGGTAGCTGAGTTGCTTTCTTCAAAGGAAAATCTTCAAAGCTTTAGAATTCTAATTTGCACTCGAATACTTTTTACCTTTAAACATAGTTTCAAAAGAAAGAGACTCAATACCCCCAAACATGATATTTTAACTTCTACCAGACTGAGAAAGTTGATAAATGTATTAAAGTAATGTGAAAATATAGGTTTAGAGAGGCACCTCTCAGAGTTTAGAACTCTTTGCTTCAGTTTTATATTAAAAAAAAAAAAAACCTTCTAAGCACACATGAGTTTTCTATGAAAATAGGTCAAAGTATGTGGACATTTTCTTTTCTGCTTATAAAAAAGCCTTTCTTGCTCAATGGTGGGGGGGCACAATGCTAAGGAGAGATGACCATAATTATAAATAATTCAGTCAGCCAGATGTGTTTGTTTTTTAACATGTTTTGAATGTTCAGATGGTGCTAGAAAATGCACTCAGGACTTTTGTCCATGAAAGCTTCCTGCACATGCATACCTAAGACTCCTGTAGAAATGATTGATGAACAATGAATATGTCCTGTTATCTTCTTTTTTTCTAGAAATAGTAGAACATTCAGGGCAGGTCTCTGCCCTAGAGACTTGCCTGTCTGTTCATTCACAGCACTCCTCCTTGTAGGCTAAGATTTCCCTGGGGCAGAATCCTGGGAGTTCTCTTCCATCTTGCTCTTAGGAACAAACAGGGTTGTGTTTGCTCTTGGGGAGGAAGGAGGTGTGGAGATAGTTCCTAGCAGGAGAAGGGATCCTAGCTATGCTCTTTGCTGATTTCTCCATGGGAAATAAAAAGCACATTGGACTTTCTCCACTTTCTTGATATGTCAAGACAGCTTTACTCTTAGTCAGGATTCAGACTCTGGTTCATTTTATTAATCAAATTATAAGCATTTATCTTTCCTGTTCCTTAAGAGGAGTTGCTGAGGGAGTCAGAGGGTGGTGGTGGTGGTGGTGGTGGTGGTGATGGTGAACATTCAATTCACCAGAATGCCTCTTATCCCCCTTCCTTTATTTTTCCTTAAGCAGTCATTAAGTCTTATGGGAGGAAGTAGTCACCTCTGTGGAGGGGCATAAGGGATTTCAGAGGACGATTCCTTTTCAAAGCTGTAGTGTTCTAAGATGATGATGTATTTAGAACAGTGATAAAAATGTTGGAGCAAGTTAATTTTCTCTTAAGCAGTACAGGACACATGAGACTCAGAGCAGTTTAGATACTTACACATGTAGAGTTACCCAGCACTGTGTTTGCCCTACATCTGGGTTATTGTAAGGGCAATAGTTTAATTGGCAAGAGCTTAATTACAGGGACATAATTGAATTATTTTTTGCAAGACATAAATAAGGCCAAGGAAATGTAGTAGATTTATTTTCAATGTATAGCAATGTATGTGCCAATATAATTTAAACATTTGTTGCACGTTCTCCTAGCTGCCCCTATCTTCCTGATTTCTCAATGCACCATACCAATCAGCATGATCACAAGAACTATCTTAGTTTTCTCTTGTCTAATGACTTCATTTTCTGAGAGGTGTGAGCTGCAACAGTCTTATCTGTGCTTCTTTTTTGTTTGCTTGTTTGTTTATATTTTCATGGTGACATTGCTACCATCCTGAATATTACCTGGCCATGATACATATTTGACTAAAAAAATAAAACAAGAAGTTTTAGTCTCCAAAGCAAAACCTTATGACTTCAAAATCCTGAATATGTTACTTTATAACTTTTGGGGCACAAAAATTTTTCCTCCTTGGCCTTCTTGTCTAAAGAAAAGAGCCTACTTCATTTTGCTGTCCTGATAGCTACACAGAGGCTACATATGGATATAAGAAAGTGTCTGGAACTATGCAATTGTTGGCTTATGCCATTTGTTATTGATACAGTCTGAAATTAAAAAAAATGAAAGAAATACTTTATGATCATGATGTTACTCATCTTAAAATTCACTTTTAGCAAGGTAGATGAATCATTTCCACTGTGATAGTAACATCCGTGCTCCTGTGTTATGTTGTATTCCTGCATTAAGAACTAATTTTTCCAAACTAATAATTTAGAATTAAATTGTTGTTCACTAAAATTATACAAACCTCATTTGAAAGCTTTAAAATCACTATTTTTAAAATGGAAGTTTTGGCCAAGTGTGTAGAGCATGCTGGGGATCTGTTGTGTGTTAGCTTTGAGCTCTAGCCTGGTAAACACATCTGGAGAAACTCAAGTTCAAGGCTGGACTTCCATGTTGAAGGCTGCAAGCATTTCTTCCTTTTCCTGTCTAGCTAATAATGAGCGATCCACAGGACATTATTTTAATTTTTATTTTTGGGACTTCTTGTCTTAATAACTGACTTTTGATAGAGAAAAAAAAGAAGTTTTAATTTTTAAAATATTCACTTGGCTAAGAGATTGCGAACCATACATATTTGTAGCATAGTCTCCTTTGATAGGAACCCTGTTAAAGCTGGCCTGGTGTCATCTGGCCCAACTCTCCCATCTCACAGACAGATACTACCAGAAATACAAACTCAGAGAGGTGGGATATTCCCCAGGTTGCAAAGGGACCTCATTTAGAGCTCAGACTCCTGTAGTGGAGGACTACAAGCTAATTCTACAAGGAGTATAATATTCTGCATGCCACTGTGTGCTCCACTGTGAAGCTCAAGGACAGCAGCAGGCTGAATCATCTGCTCCCTGCATGAAGGACTCCAATCTGTCTGTCATGCCTCAAATCCAGGGGACAAATCCATGAATTAGGCATCACAAGCCCAAGAGACCATTAGATTTGTCTTTTTTCTCTTTCAGAGGAAACACTCTGTGTGTGTGTTTGTGTGTGTGTGTGTGTGTATGTGTGGTATGTGTGTGTGCATGTGCTCGTGTGGTGTGTGTGTGTGTTTGTATTTCTGTGTCTTTGTGCATATCTGTTTATATGTGTCTGTCTGTGTCTCTCTATGGGTCTCTAGAATCTGACTCTGTCTCTGTCTCTCTGTCTCAGTCTCTCTCTCTGTATCTCTTTCTGTCTCTCTCTCTCTCTCTCTCTCTCTCTTTCTCTCTCTCTCTCTCTCTCTCTCTCTGTGTGTGTGTGTGTGTGTGTGTGTGTGGTGTGTGGTGTGTTTGGGTGTCTTAGATTCTAAACTCATTTGCAGCAATGTAATTCTGTTCTTTTCTTTGGAGAGATGGACTTCATGCTTGACAATGACTCAGAAGAGAGTTGAAATTTTCCAGGAAAAAAAAGAGGCATTTAGTTTTTGATCCCCACTCATGCCCTTGTCTGTCTGGGCTCCAGGAAGACTGCAGAATGACTGCAAGAAATTTTGACCTTTTGTATGCAAAAAAGGAAGAATCCTTCCTTGGGATTCTAATATAACTCAATTCATTTTCCTAGTGTAAAATATACAGTAACATGTACCTAAAACTGAAACACCCAAATCTATGTTTTAAAACTCTTTACTAATGTGCATTTTTCTTTATAAAAGCAAAATACTTTAGGTAAAATTGTTGGCTTCCCTGATCATAACAAAAAAAAATGTTTGGTTAGTTTGATTTTTAGAAAGAGAAGAATGACATTTTTAGCATTAACAGCTTCATGTTGTTTCAGATCTAGAACTAAACAATTTGTTAGTTCTTCCTGCTTCTAAGGAATTAATCACAAAGGTGTGTTAATATATTCAATTAACAAATCCTAGTGACCTCTGCAAATGAGCTCCAGGGTTCTGACACCAAACATACGCACTCACTGTAACCTATGTATCTATCTCCATATGCATTTTCTGATTTCTATGTTCTTTTCCATTGGCCATTTCTGTCTTTCGCCCATCTATCTATTACCTACAATCACTCCATCAATATCAACACGCCATATGTTTATCATTTATCTGTCTCTTTCTTTCTCCATCTCTACTTACCTTTTCATGGCAATGCCCACCTCCAGATGCAGTTTCTTAGCCCTCAGTGAGAAATATTTTCAATCTCTTCTGCATTAGAAAATTTTTCATATTCCAAGCATAAAGCTTGCTGCAGGGGAGGGACCCCCATCCTTGGTGGTGAAAGTGGTTTCTAGGTATCCAGTCTTTGGGGGCCAGAGGTTGTCTTTTCTATCCCATTCACCTAGTAGCCTATCAAACATCTAGCTGCTTTGCCATTGTGGGCCCGATAGGTTAGGTATCTGGGGTAATGGAACCTTTTATTATTTTTTCTAACAAAAGAAAATACCCTTTTCCTCAGGATGAATGATGAAAAGATAGGCTGGAGGGGGAGGAGTCTCCAAGGACCCACACCCGCTCCTGCTTTGCTGACAGAGGCTTTCTTTCTCTCTCGATTCTACAAACCCCTCACCCCCTCCCTGCTCTCATTTCTACATCACTATTCTGCCAGTACACTGCAGTTCTGGGTGGGGGTAGCAGGAAGGGTTTTGCAAATAAGTCAGGTAGGCAGCTGGTAGGATAATTCTCCGGTTGCCTTATGCCACCATTGGGGCAGTCTAATTTCTCTGCCGTGAGTGATGAAGTCATTTTTACAACTTAATGATGTACCAAGGGACCCAGAGGACTGCCTCCAGCCTGTGCAATCCTTTTTTTTTTTTTTTTAATATGGGGACAGGCATCAGATGTGACAAAGGGAGGTGCCTGGGCCCTGATTTGATTAGATTAAATAGATTAAAACTGCCTGAATCAGTCTATTCTTGCACACTCTGCAGGGGGGGATTAGTCCCACACCTGCGGTGAGAACAAGAGTCTTCTCTTTAAGTGACAAGCCTTGCCCAAATGGCAGCAAGTTGATTGACTTAGGGAAGATGAACGTCCTGTCCTCTGCATGGGTGACAAGCCACCAGCTTCTGTCTGCAGGACAAATATTTCTGGGGTGCAGGCAATTCTCCAGGGTGTTGGGGTCAGGGGATTAAAGAAATGTGCATAACTGAAAATTGCACATCTCCCTGCTGACAACCGCAATGCAAGTTAATCATGCATGGGTCATGTATGGTGTAGGTATTGTCTGCATATTCCAGTGTTTCCATCCTCCTGAGAAGCACTTTATTCACAAGCCAGTCCTGCACATGATTGTAGAATGTATGATCATTTCATGAATAGGAGAAAGTAGAACATGGGGAAGGGGCTGGAGGAGTTGGGGGATGGGGAGGAATATGATCAGAATGCTTGGTATGAAATTCTCAAAAATTAATATATTATTTAGAAAAGAGAAAGAAAGTCAGTGTGTGTGTGTGTTTCTGTATGTGGGGGCATGTGTGTATTTGTGTTCACATGTGTACCTTGAAAGTGAAAAACAATAGAAATTAGTCCTTCACTTGAAAAAAATCCAAAGGATTCATTTGGTCTGTGTTATTTGAGCTAAGGAAACAATGAGGGAACCAAATTTAAGTCATTTTCATATCATTTATTATTTTGAAAAATGATCTCAATAAGCAAATGCCCATCATTTTATGTCATAATTTCTCACCTTGCTCTTTGAAAAATTAAGAGCTATATGTTTCTAATGCTTTGTAGAGCAAAGAAAATAGTACATTATACATTAGTTGGAAAATTTCATTTCATTTTGTCTCCACTCTGCTTTCTCCATCTTTATCAGACTCACAGTCATACAAGTGTGGGTTCTTGTGTTATAAATTAGCTACCAGCTATCAAAAGGAAGTTTAAACAAGATTAAATATCGGCCTACTTTAGATCCATCTCAGTATTTTGTATTATCAAGCAAAGAACATGTTTTAGTTCATTGTTGAAGTGTGTAATTTATTGGAAGCTTTTATTTATACCTTTGATATTCCAGCATATATATACATATATATATATGATTTATGATTATAACATAAATGCTTTTGCAATGCTATGGAGAATAAGTTTTGCAATTAAAAACTTGACTAAATTAGCAAAGATTTATTTTGGGTAAATTTTCTCACTTAAAAAATACGTTTAATATGAACTTGAGTATTTCTTTTCCTGCTTATTCCTCATCCTTACAGGAAAAAATATTGACTTTAAATTAATTCTTTGCTAAAAGGGGACTGCAAACAAAAAGCACAACAAAACGGAGAACTAAGATGTTTTATATAAATCCAAATCCAAAGATTAATTTTGTAAATATATAATTGGTTAGTCAAATTACCTTAGAACACTACCGTATCACAAATTCATTAAAAGGTTCTCAGATAGACTACCTTATTTTCATGTAATTATATACATGGATCTATTGAAAAACATTGAAAGTACATCTTAGAGAAATTTTAACACACCAGGATTATGAATCAGTCTGTCAGCACCACAAATCCATACTGAAGCCTGAGGGTTCTCAGCAGTTACATCACTTCCCGTAAACAATGAAGAAGGAAAGAGACTTCTTGGTCAACATAGTATGTCACAAAATATAAATAAGAATCTAGATTTTAGGAACCTGCGGGGGTAAGGGGGGAGCCTCAGAAGTTGGAAGCACTTACTGTGCCTGCCAGCCGAGTGCCTGGGTTTGGTTCCCGGCACCCACTCTGAGCATATCAAGGTGGCCTGTAATTCCAGCTTCAGGAGATCTGACAAGCTTTTTCTGCCTCTAAGGGCTCCTGCACACATGTCATGTGCATAGCCTTCTGTGGGGACATGCCCTTGAAAACAATCTAGCTTTTAGCCAGAGGCAAGCTGAGGGGAAGTGAGCACCTCTGAGTAGAAGCACAGCAGCTTTGCCAAGCAGAAGGAAGTGTGCTTGTGGTAGCTTTGCAGACATGTGACTGGCTGTTTACCAGTGGGGCTTGCCTTCTATGTAGAAAGGTTGTAGGAGGGTAAGAAGGGAAAAGAATGTTGTTTGCAAAACACCTTTCTACTTGCATTGCTTCTCCCCAAGAGGAGGATATAAGGTTAGAGGCAGCAAGCAGCATGCATCTCACACCATTGTCTGTGTTCTTGCTTTCCTTCCTCACTTGGCTTGCTAAGCTGAGCTTCTTCACACTTCCCTCATGAAAGAAAGGAGCTTGGCTGGTCAGTGGCTCAAGCCTTTAATGCCAGCACTCAGGAGGCAGAGGCAGGAAGATCTCTGAGTTGGAAGACAGCCTGGTCTAGGAAGAGAGTTCCAGGATGGCCAGGGCTATGCAGAGAAGCCATGTCTCAAAACATCAACAAACAAACAAACAAATAAACAAACAAAGTATTGCTTAAGCACTTTAAGGACATCTTTCAAAGGAGACCAACTGGAAATCAAAGTGTGTGTGTGTGTGTGTGTGTGTGTGTGTGTGAGAGAGAGAGAGAGAGAGAGAGAGAGAGAGAGAGAGAGAGAGAGAGAGAGAGAGAATAAAGGAATAAGACAGGTGAGGGTTACAGAGAGCTCTCCATTTTCTAATACCACTATTTATTTTTCATCCTGTATCTTTGAGGGATACCATGAGGCACAGATTAAGAGACTAATGGATCTCAATCAATCCAGTGTTACTTAATGGGAAATAGTATTCCCACCACATTCGTTTCATGCGCTTTAGGTTTCTAGAACCTCAGTATGACCTGAAACCACTGTGCATTTGCAGTCATAAAATAATACCATTATCTAATTGGGTAACATTGTTATGGAAAGAACAGGTGGAGGACTGATAATTCTCTGAACACTCTATCTGAGGTTAAGGCACTCCTATATTAATGACGATATTCACAACTTCTCACTGTGATGCAAGCATGGTCCCTAACCTATTCATTTTATCTTCACAGTACTCTCATGAAGTTTTAACATTGGCATTTACAGATGGGAAAGGTGAGACCTAGAAATGCAAGTAATGATCACTCACCCAAGGGCATCCTCCGGAGGAAAGAAGTTTGTATATAACTTATCTCACTGTCACTATCAAATTGATGCTCTTTTAAAAAGATAAGTTTTTATTTGTGTGTGTGGTCGTGTGCACATTCAGTCCTACATAGGTTAGAAATGCTATCAGATCCCCAGAAACTGGAGTTACAGTGCTTGTGAGCACCAAGATAGATGCTGGGTACTAAACTCATGTCCTCTGTGAAAACAGCAAGTGCTTTTTACCACTGAGTTGTGTGTCCGGGTCCATTCTTAATTGCTACAATGTCAGAGTATATAAATGCCCTTGAGCATAACAGGCTTGCTGTTTAGCCATTCTGACCAGCAGCATCAGCAAAAGCAGGATGAAAATTTTGGTTCTTGATCCACTTTTGCTTTAGGTTAAATTTGCATCTGGAAGATAGTTCAAATTGTCAAATGCTTGCTGCATGCACCAAGAAATATCTGTTTGATTCTTAGCGCACATGTAAAAAAGGGTAGGTGTAGTTTAGCCTACATGATGAGTTCCTGGGCTATTTCTATCTCATGATGACTCCTGCATCAAGGACATACAAATTTGTTCTCTGGACCCTATAACAACATACATCTGCATGCACAGGGACTCACAGGCGCACAAACACACACAAGCATGACACCTTTCATTGCAGTGTGTGCTTCTATTTTCACTTGCTCCTGTCCTCTGTGAAGAAAGAAAGTTCCATATTGTAGATCTTCCACTATATGACCTACTTTATGTGATGACTTAGGTAATACCCAATATTGCTAAGCCAGTGTATGCTTCTATTTTCACTTGCTTCTACCCTCTGTGAAGAAAGAAAGCCCCATATTGTAGATCTTCCACTATATGACCTACTTTATGTGATGACTTAAGTAATACCCAATATTGCTAAGCCAGTGTATCCCAGAACAGAGGAGCAGGATCACTGGAATTGTGAGAGATACAGTTCCCAGGTCGACACAATTCCAAGGAGTCTGGAACTCTGAGCCCCAGACTCTATTATAACCAGCAGTTCACTCGTCGTTATGCTTGGTGTAGTGTATGTAGACTCTACAGTGCTAACCTGTTCTGTGGTTTGTAACTTAATTTCCCACTCAGCATTACAGCTGCCATTTCTTTACTTTTTCCTTTGTACCTAATTTTTTATTAGATATATTCTTTATTTACATTTCAAATGTTGTTCCCTTTCCTTGTCCCCTCCCCTGAAAATCCCATAAGCCATCTCCCCTTCCCCAATCAACCCTCCCCCCTCCCAGTATTCCTCTACACTAAGGCATCAAGTCTTTGGTGTCTAACAAGGCCAGGACCTTGAGTGGGGGTTGGGGTGTATGGGGTCATAAGCTCCTTTCTCATTCTCACGCCCCACCACCTGCTACTATCTATTTCTCAATATGGTTGTTGTTTTTCAAAGGTTTTTGCTAATTTCTCTGCTCCTTCTGGCATTTTTCATATTAGTGTATGGTTGCTGTTCTTCTGACACAGTTTAGTGCTAGGCTATCTGAATCCTATAGCCAGACCCAGTGAGTATAAACCATTATTCTCAGCTTACTCTGTTGATTAACTTGGGAGCTGTCGAGGCTCCCTGTGTAGTAGCTATAGCATTTGGGCAGCAGAGATAGTAGCAGCTTTCTTAAAAAACAAAATAAAACAAAAAGCCTGATTCTTTATTTGCAGAGGAGTGTACCATGGTACACATGTGAAAAATCAGAGTACAACTTATGAAATTCAGTTCTCTCTTTCCACCATGGGCCTCTCAGGAGTTAAAGTCAGGCCCTCATATTGTTTTGGCCAGTCAGTTATTGAAGAGCATGTGTGAATCAGCTCTAGATTGTCATGTAACCATTGCAATGGCATTAAAAAGCTACTACTAGGGCCGTAGAGATAGTTCAGTGGGTAAAGGCACTTGCTGTAAGCCTGAGGACCTGACTTTAACTCCTGAGAGGCCCATGGTGGAAAGAGAGAACTGAATTTCATAAGTTGTACTCTGATTTTTCACATGTGTACCATGGTACACTCCTCCACAAATAAAGAATCAGGCTTTTTGTTTTATTTTTGTTTTTTTAAGAAAGCTGCTACTATCACTGCTGCCAGAATGCTATAGCTACTACACAGGGAGCCTCGACAGCTCCCAAGTTAATCAACAGAGTAAGCTGAAAATAATGATTTTTTTTAGTGATATCAACTCTACATTTATTTTTATTTCTTCATAGTTTTTGAGAATTTTGTACAGTGTACTTCAATCATATTTATCTTTCCTCTCAATTCCTTCCCAGATCCATTACCTACCCAGTTTTTTTATTTTTCACTCCAACCCATTGAGACCAACATGTGCTACTGGACATATACCCATGTATATGTGACCTTCCACTAGAGTGTGGCCAACCTACCAGGGGCCACATCTTTAAAGAAAACTGACTCTTCATCTTCAGAAGCTACCAAATGCCAGTAGCTCCTCTATTAAGAGAGAGGATTCATGACCAACCCCAACCCCATGCTGGAATTATATCTGTCTTGAGTTTGCACAGATCTTGTACATGTTGTCACAATTGCTGTGAGTTCATAGGTGTAATTATCCATAGTTTCTTTGTGGTTCACCCATGACAGTGCATCTTTAAAAATGTTTTGTTTTCACATGCTTCTCTATGTCTGCCTTATTTCTTTCTCTTGCATTTTCATCTATTTTCCTACAAGTGACATGATTGTGATTTTATTTATGGCTGAGTAATATTCCACTGTGTAAAGACCATATTTTCTTTCACTTTGCTTTTGTTGATGAACAGGTAGACTAATTCTGAATTTTGGCTCTTTGGAATAGTTATGATAAATTCATGTTTGCAGGATCACTTTGTGTTCTGCCAACATTTCCTTCAAGTCTATGGCTGGAAGTGGTATGAGGTTCAATTCGTGTGATAGACAAGATCCTTAGAAGCCAGAAGGTTCTTGCCTGTCACAGACTTATTACGTGATAAAGACAAAACATTACACACATTTATGTACCATATGTTTGCCAGCATTAATTCCTTCCCCTATCAGTGGCCATCAGTGGGTTCAGCCATTTCCTTCTATGAAATGTAAATCTGATCATTTTTGTCCTCCTGAACCATAGATCTCCTGCCCTTTAAGTTTAGTAAACTGTATACTCACTTCACCTTAATCATCACAAGATGATTAAGCCTCTGTATGATCATCCCAAGATGTATCATTTTTTGATGTGATAGCCTGGACCACATCCTAAGCCTCTGCCCTATCCATGTCATTCAAGCCTCTTCATTCATCTCTTTTATTTTTCTTCATTCCCCAACATTACATGGTGAGTCATCTTCAACAATGCCATGTTTTCTGGTCTAACCATATGTCCAATAGTGACGTTTCAGTTAAAGATGGACTACCTACTCTTAGGTTATAGTGCCTAGATATTTAGCCATTCTTCATCTGTGCAGACATGCTCTGTGTTTGTAGGATAGTATTGCCAAATTATGCAGTTCCCAGATGGCAGCTGCTAAGTCAGGCACCACATAATACATACATAATGCATTAGGTACAGTTGTCCATATTGCAACCACTTCCAGTTTTGAACAATTGTGGTTCATGCCTTCCTTTTAGAATTTCTTTTGTCTTTGATGCATTAATCACCAAGACCTGGCTCAAAATCTTGGCTTCCTGGTCAACCTTAGTAGGCTATTCCCTCCACTTGTATTTCTGTTAGGCTTCTGGACTTCTTGTATTTTCTCTCTCCCTTTCCTGGTGTACTATGGGCCATCCTCATGCTTTTTTAATACTGGCATTATCCTAATAACAGAAGAGCAAGGACATAGGTTCAAATATCAGCTCTGTTACTTGCTGTTTTTTTGACCAGTCATTTTGAGGCAGTTTCCTTATTTGTAAAACAAGAATATGAAAAGAAAAATCTAACCCAGCCAGATAGTTTCTTGGAAGATTAACTGAGCTCAAGTGGTTGGAGGTGGTATAGTAAGTGATGTGAAAATCTTCTTTCCCTATCTGAGCACAGTCGTCCAGCCTCACAAAGTTTGAAGTTAGTATTTACAGGTGAACTGTCAATAGAAAAGCTTATTAGTCCTGATGGTATAGCAAAAGAAAGCATAAAGACTTTCCACACAGGGAAATAATCCTGATGCTTCAAAATTTAATTTCTCTGGTACTCATTTGTATAGCAAATGTCTAAAATTAAATAAGATCCCAAACTCATCTACCTTCAAACTTTATGCAAAGTTCAATAGACTTCATTCCTAATTGGTTAGAATAAAGTCAACGTACTTTCAGAAGCCATGGTAATGCTTAGAATAAAAGCTGGGAGAATTAATAACTTAGAAGCAGTCAGGAACTGTCATAAGGTAAACTCTGCAGTAAAGTGCTTGAGCAAGGATCATGTTTTTATGTAAAGTATGGGTCAAGCAATACCTGTGCTGATGGGTCCTTTAGTGGTTGTGAAGTTACAGCCTATGAGGTCTGAGCATGGTTTCCCCTAAATAAGACTTCTTCAGAGTTAGCTATGATTGTGGTTATGGTCGGTGCTCAACGAATAGTTCATCTGTGATTTCACGGTGGGGCCAGTTTGTTCCCTAATATTTTGTGGTATCTGGTAATTTCTGCAGGCATTTTCTGTTGGGGTTGAGAGGGAGAATGCCATTGATATCTGTGGGGTAAAGTTCGAGGATGAAACTAACCATCATTTCATGCACAAGCCAGCACTCCACAACTGAGGATTATCCCTATAAAATGGTGGTGGTTTAGTGATGGAAACTCAAACGAATGAAGCACACAAAACTTGACTTCTTTTCATCCAATTTAATGACAGCGCCACCCTAAAAACTCTTACAGAAAGAAGCTCATGGCAGGAAGATACATTCCTAGAAAGTAAATTTAATCCAAGTTACCCCCACAATAACAACAAGAAGACACATGTGTTGGACAAGCCAGATAACATAGTTTATCCCCCTTGAATTTTATCACACTATGTCATCTCTGACTCCTAATGGAACATCCCTATTCAGCAGTCATGTCAGAAACAAAGAGGGGACATAGAGTGTTTATATGAGGTGGGTCAAACCATCTCCACTAGGGAGGAAAGAAAGGCAGATGTGGCTGCTGACCTTTCAAGAAAATTATCGGCCCCAATCTTTGACTGACATGAAGGAAGCTCTTTTTCAGCCCTTCATGAACTTATTTATTAAATTTCAGTAGCAGGTTAATCATCATTATGTGCCCTTCAGAAATTCAGGTTGTTAACTGTGATATTTAATACATCTCTGTAAAAATTGGAACATCTACGATGCACCCAATCCCAGCTGAAATAAAGGTCAAAGTACAACTTAGTAACACTTTGGGTTGGCTCCTGGGGAATGATCTTTTCCTAAAATAGACTTCTCTGTAATGGATTGGTTCTGTCATTTTCATTGAGGATGTGTTTTATTCATTAGTGTAAAAATTATGCAAGCTTTCAAAAATAATTAAATTAAATAAGAATTTTACTTGCAAAAAGAAATCTTTAACATTGTTCTTCCAATTCTTTCTTCTTTCTTAACTTGTTGTGGATATATGATCTTGTGGGTGTACTTCAGACAAAATTTGTCTACCTCTGTATCCCACAATGAAGAACAAAAAGGGAATTAACATTGGTACACTCAGTAAGAAAAACATCTGTGAGATCTATCTCTGGGATGTCTGGAGCATTGAAATGTGATTGCTTTGGCCCACTCTTTTGTTTCTTGCACATCAAATAACTTATAATTTTTAGATACATTTATTACAGTTGGATGATCCACATACAAATTATTTTATTCATTTAGGAAGAAAATATCTACTTTAAAACTGGTTTTTCTTTCTTTCTTTCTTTTTTTTGAAATAGGTTTTTTTTATTAGATATAGTCTTTATTTACATTTCAAATGTTGTCCCCTTTCCTGATTTTCCCACCGAAATCCCCTAACCCATCCCCCCTGCCCCTGCTAAGCAATCTACCCACTCCCACTTCCCTGTCCTGGCATTCCCCTATACTGGGACATCTTGCCTTCTCAGGACCAAGGGCCTCTCCTCCCTTTGATATCCAACAAGGCCATCCTCTGCTGCATATGCATCTGGAGCCATGGGTCCCTCCATGTGTTGATGGTTTAATCCCTGGGAGCTCTGGAGGGTAATGGGTGGTTCATATTGTTCCTCTTATGACACTGCAAACCCCTTCAGCTCAGTGGGTCCTTTCTCTAGCTCCTCCATTGGGGACCCTGTGCTCAGTTCAATGGTTGGCTGAGAGTATCCCCCTCTGTATTTGTCATGCACTGGCAGAGCCTCCCAGGTGACAGCTATATCAGGCTCCTCTCAGCAAGCACTTGTTGGTATCCATGATAGTGTCTGGGTTTTGTAGCTGTATATGGAATGGATCCCTAAGTGGGGCAGTCTCGGGATGGTCGTTACCTCAGTCTCTGCTGCACACTTTCTCTCCTCCTGTGGGTAATTTGCTCCCCATTCTAAGAAGGACCAGAGTATCCATACTTTGTTCTTCCTTCTTCTTGAGCTTCATTTGATCTGTGAATTGTACAAAGCTCAAGTCCAAATGGATCAAGAATCTCCATATAAAACCAGACATACTGAAACTAATAGAAAAGAACATGGGGAAGAGCCTCGAACACACTGGCACAGGGGAAAATTTCCTGAACAGAACACAAATAGCTTATGCTCTAAGATCAAGAATTGACAAATGGGATCTCATAAAATTACAAAGTTTCTGTAAGGCAAAGAACACTGTCAATAGGTCAAAACATCAACTAACAAATTGGGCAAAGATCTTTAGCAACCCTACATCTGACAGAGGGTTAATATCCAATATATACAAAGAACTCAAGAAGTTAGACTACAGAGAACCAAATAACCCTATGAAGAAATGGGGTACAGAGACAAAGAATTTTCAACTGAGGAATATAAAATGGCTGAGAAGCACCTAAAGAAATGTTCAACATCCTTAGTCATCAGGGAAATGCAAATCAAAACAACCCTGAAATTTCACCTCACACCAGTCAAAATGGCTAAGATCCAAAACGTAGGACACAGTAGGTGATGGCGAGAATGTGGAGAAAGAGGAATACTCCTCCACTGCTGATGGGATTGCAAGATGGTACAACCACTCTGGAAATCAGTTTGGTGGTTCCTCAAAAAATTGGGCATAATACTACTGGAGAACCCTGCTATACCACTTCTGGGGATTCTCCCCAGAGGATTCTCCGACATGTAATAAGAAAACATGCTCCACCATGCTCATAGCAGCCTTATTTATAATAGCCAAAAGCTGAAAAGAACCCAGATGTCCTTCAACAGAGGAATGGATACAGAAAATGTGGTACATTTACACAATGGAGTACTCTTCAGCTATTAAAAACAATGAAATTCTTAGGCAAATGGATGGAACTAGAAAAATATCATCCTGAGTGAGGTAACCCAATCATAAAAGAACACACATGGTATGCACTCACTGATAGGTGGATATTAACCCAGAAGCTTGGAATACTCAAAACTGGTTTTTCTCAACCATTTAAATCGGCCTGAGGAGCTTTGAGCAGTCTGAGTCATGTTGACTCACATCTTCCCATCTCTGTCTTCCAGGGTCTTTGGGGCTGCAATACTGCTCACCTCTACCCTCAATATGCTGATCCCATCCGCAGCCAGAGTGCATTATGGATGCGTCATCTTTGTTAGAATATTGCAAGGACTTGTGGAGGTAGGAACTACAGGGTGGCATCAATTCAAATTTGGGTGCAACTGAAAGCTACATGTGCACTTTTGTCTTTATGAATAAGTAGATACGAACTGTATTTCATAATGTTAAAATTGAATAAATGAAGCATTGGAAATATAAGGTGATCAATGTACTTGGTCCTCAAACTCAGAGCTCCATGCATGTATGCTTGACAAGCAAGTGTTCCCGTACCCCTGAGCTACATCCCTTGGACTTGAATGCATTTTTAAAAAGATTGATCTTTAAATTATTTTTCACTTATATATAGGTGTGTATTTCTGCATATGTATATGTACATGTGAGTGTAGGTACCAAAGGAGGCCAGAGGCTCTGGATCTCCTGGAGTTACAGACAAATTGCAGATAGGTGAAAAGAACCAAACTTGGGTTCAACTTAACTGCTAGGCATCTCTCCATCCCTCTTAAGAGATTTATCCTAAGTTTCTGTTTTTCTTTAACACACTGAAATGTTTTGTTTAGCATTTTCTTAGCCATGTGGTTATATAATTGGATCTTGATGTAGTATCCAGAAAACTTTGAAAGACTGCCATTTAAAAACCCAAGTGTGAACAGTCCTTTCTCTACATGAAGTATGACAAAAATAGACAAATAATGTGAATATAAAAACACTGACATGACTCTTTCTCCCAAAACGGCAAACAATATAATAGAATCAGAATTATAGAAAGGGCTAGTTATTTTTAATGTCAACATCTAGGTGGCTGAACTCCTTTTAGAGTCCTGGTATTTGGGAATCACTCAATGCAGCACCTTACAAAAAGGTGTCCAAATTTCACAAAATGTTTAGACTCATGGGTAAACTGATTATCACACAGTATTATCTTTCAACTTAATAAGAAAATTAGGATGAGAGAAAACCCTGATGGGTGGGAGCATCTGAGTATGGAGCTTTTCAAATGGGATTCTATGGGTTCAGTAAGAGCCATTAGATTAGAAACAGACTCAGTGGAGGGGGTGTGCTACCTTTAGTGTCTCTGTATCTTAAATGCCTGTCTGTTTTCTCACCACAGGGTGTCACCTACCCAGCCTGTCATGGGATATGGAGCAAGTGGGCCCCTCCTTTGGAAAGGAGTAGGCTGGCTACCACCTCCTTTTGTGGTAAGTGAGCATTGTGCTCCTGTGCAGCTCTGGTAGGCAAATGGTTAGGGAAGACACAGGTAATAACTCGAAATTTAATAAACACATTTACAAAGTATCTGCTTTTGGACCACTATTTTAATTTTCATTGGCATCTTTAAACCAGATTTGCTTTATGTTTTGTATTGTTTTGGGAATTGAAACATTCTCAAATATGTTAACTGGCAGTTTTATTTTTATTTGTTTATTTTTTTATTTTTGAGATAGCTATGTGGCATGAATTAGCTTGAAACTCCGTATGCATATCAGGCTGGCCTAGAATTCACAGAACTCTTCCTGCCTCTGCCTCTTGAGTGCTGAGATTAAAGGCATGCACCACTGTGACAGGAAACCTTAAAATTTTTGGGGGGAGTCCCAAATAGGCAAGAAAAGTTCCATTCCTAAATCATAACAAGAGACAATAAAAATTCACTTTAAAATTCAGAGCTGTTGTAAAAGTCCAATACTAATAAATTACGAACAATGTTATTACCTATAGATGTTGCATTTGTAAGCATTAAGGTAGACCAGAAGCTTTACATATTGCAGCTTTTGTCTCTGAATCTGAGATACTATTTTTACAATCATTTTTGATACATTTTAAAATGAAAGTAGAAAAGATCATGCAAAGTAAAGCATCTCTTTCTAAAAAGATTTGTTTATTTCCTTATCTGTTTGAGTGTTTGTTTGCACGTATGTTAGTGCATCATCTGTATGCCCAGTGTCCTCGGTGTTATTCAGGGTTCTCTAGCGTTACACAACTTACGGAATGTCTCTCTATATTAAAGAAAATTATTAGAATGACTTACAGTCTGCAATCTAACTAGCTCAACAATCAGTAACTGTGAATGGGAAGTCCAAGAATTTAGTAGTTTCTCAGTCGCATGAGGCTAGGTGTTTCAGCTGGCCTTCTATATAAGCTGGAATCTTGAAGAAGTAGGCTCCAACAGATGTTCTGGCAAGTAAGTGCAAACAGGCAAAGAAGAAAGAAGCCTTCCTTCTTCCATTGCCCTTATGTCAGCCTCCTCTAGCAGAAGGTATATCCCAGATTAACTGTGTGTACTACTATACCTGGATCTAAGTTGTTCTTACTTGGAACATACTCTGTCCCAGGATGGTCTTGAACTCAGAAATCTGTTTGTCTCTGATTCCTGAGATTAAAGGTGTCAACCATCTTCCCTGGGCCTAAACTTTTCATGGCTACTATACCTCAAGATCTGGATCAAAAGTGTGTGTCTTCCAGCCTCAAGATATGGAACACAAGTGTACCCTCCATTTCTGGATTGTAGTTCATTCCAAAAATAGCCACATGGACAATTGGGAATGTATATCACACCCTTGAAGGCCAGAAAAAAAGTATCAAAGCTCTTGGACCTGTAGTTATGGATGGTTGAGAGATATTTTGTGTATTCTGAAAACAGAACACGTGCCCTCTGCAAGAGCATCAAATGCTCTTACCCATCTCTGCAGGCCACACTCTTGCTACAGTTGTTCAAATCTCTGTTATGTCCTGCTGCCTAGGTTTGATTCTCAGTATGGTCTTGTGGTTTTGTGTAAGGATGTAGAGTGAGCATGTGTTTGATGGAGTGGTGTGTGTGTGTGTGTGTGTGTGTGTGTGTGTGTGCAACTGTTGTATGTTTTTGTGCGAGCCAACCCTAGAGTATCCGAGGAAAAACCCACTATTGCTCTCACTTACTTTCCTCCTTCACTCCTCCCCCTCCAGGTTCCTATGCTGGAGCAGTCATTGCAATGCCCTTAGCTGGTATCCTCGTGCAGTACACTGGATGGTCTTCAGTATTTTATGTGTATGGTAGGTCACATTTACTTACAGTAGAGTTATGCATAGGCTAAGATAAATGTGGTAGTACACAACTCGCAATTATTTCCTTACTTTCTCATCTTTAAAAATAAGAGCTTTATATTCTGAAAGGAGAGAGAAGAAAAGCTTTTGCCCATTCCTATTCCTTCATTGCTCTTTCTTGCCTTAAAGAGAAACTCTGTTGCTTATGGTGACTTTGCAAAACTGTATTAAGTGATATGCTTCTGACAGTGAGGATAATAAGGTGCTCCTGATTAAATGTTGCTGGGGATTAAAATGCTAGCCCCAACTCCCCTCACTTTTCTGCTATTGTTTCCTGTCCATTTTCCTGACTTTACCTCCTCAAACTGATTGGGTTGTGGGTGGCAGGAGGATGGTTGTCCTGCCAATTCATCAGTTTTGATACAGTCACAGAATAATAATAGTAATAACCTTATTATTAAAAAAATAATAATATTAATAACCAGTTACACTAACTTTTGTAACTGGTTAATAATAACCAGTCACAGAAGCAGAAGCAGAGATTAAAGTTCACTGAGCTATCCCATTGAAATAAAGATGAAACCCTACTTCAAATATGCTAATAAGAAGCTGACTGCTTTCCAGATTGCCCTGGAGGTTCCCTTTTCAAGGTGTCTAATATCATTGCTAGGTGTGGGCACATGCATCTGGAGGATTACAGTAAGCACATGGTGCTACAGAGCAGTGTCTGGCTGCCTCTGCATTTGGCTACATTTATTTGTTCTTACTTTGAAATATTCTTAAAATGGGAAGTGCATCTTCCTAGAGAATTCTGATAAATACTGCTTTATAACTAGGGTTCTTTGAATAACGAAGAGCCCATTAAACAGATTTTTGGATCAGTGAATATTCTACACTGTAAGCCATACATGTTCCTGCATGTCTCTGTCTTTCTGTGTCTCTCTATCTCTGCCTCCATCTTAGTCTCTCTTTCTCTCTGTATGAGTATGGATGCACTGCATGCATGCCATGGTATGTGTACAGAGGGCAGAGGACAATGTGTAGGAGTCAGTTCTCCCTTTCCACCATCTGGGTTCTGAGAATGGAACTCAGATTTGATAGATAGTGTCCTTACCTGCTGAACCATCTCAGAGGATCTCTAGAGAGAATTTTAAAAATCAGATTTTAAGTCCTGTTTTTCGATTTGGTGTTCACAAGTGTGTGATTCTCCACAGTTTGTACTTAGTATGGCTAGTTGCTACCTTATTTTGGCTTGGTTTATTACTTACTTGAAGATTTGATAGGACTCTTATATACACATCTAAAACATTGATTGTTTCTAGAAAAAAAAAGAAAGAAAGAAAGCTTATGGAGTTGGGTGGGAGGGAAGGTGGGGATAATCTGGAAGGAGTTGGGGGAGTAGAAACTGTGATCAGAAAACGTAAGGAAAATTTATTTTCAATAGGAATATATATTTTAAAAAGAAAAGGAATGACAATTTAAATATATCATTACATCTTCTTGAATCTCATTTAACACTTATCATTTACTCTAAATCAAAGGATATGCAGTAGATATTTGAAAAAAGCAATCAAAAATATTTACTTTCTGTCTACAACAAACTGGATCTTGAATAGCATCAGTTTTTGTTTTAAAAATTAATGTGATGAAATTTGGACAGCAGAGCAAATGGAAGAAGGTAAAAGATATAAAACACCCAGTGGGCCCAGGTCCCAGTACATGCATTTAACTCGTGATAGCAATGGACAGAGTGGTGCAGGGTACAGTTGATGAGTCCAGCTAGTGAGCATGATGAACAGTTAGAGGCATCAGAGGCACTCTGCTAATCCTCACCAAATTACAGAATTCTTGGTTATCAGATGCTCAGATGTGATCCCCCCCTGCTCTGTGCGATATAATCATCTCTCCTTTTCCTACTTATGTTTTTGCCAAGAAATTATAGATCAATTACTTTTCAACCCAGCCTTTGTATACACTGAAATCCCAGCACTTAGTAAGCTAAGTAAAGAGGATTCTGATTTAGAGGTCATGCATGCTAGGGCATATAACAGGACCTTGCGTCAAAAAAACAAAGCCCTTTTCCATTTTGTAGTGTAGGTTTGGAATGATTCTATTGCTCATTGAATCATATAACCAACAACATGGTTAGGATTTAAATTTATGAAAATCCTGCAGAGGGGTGTGTTTTGTGTGTGTGTGTGTGTTTCACAGAACATCTGGCCTCAAATCACATCTACTTCCATGTTCAGCAATTAAAGGGAAGACGGTGCATAAGCAGCTATGTATGGTGTTAGGAAAGTTGTCTTTGAGAGTAAATAGAGAAACATGAAACATTAGTGAGCTCGGGAGCATTTAGATTGATACTCAAGGGATGAAGAGAAAAGTCTGAAAGAAAAATAAAAAGGCCTGCTAGCAGTGGGGGAGAGCAGAATAAATCACTTGGAATTCCTCCTCCTGTTGGGCTTAGAGATTTATAATGCACAGCAAGAATATGTGTACATGGCGAGAATGATAAATAAAGATGAGGATTGGAAGGGAGAGAAGACAGTTTCTGGCCTAGGGATATAATTTCTGTCAGTCCCCAAGAATGAACAGCAATGTCTGAACTAGGATATACAGTGTATTGTCACATCACATGAAGGTGCTTCCATGTTAATTGGGATTTTGTTCATCAAATACAGTTGTTTTGCCTGGCAAAGTCTTTGTTATTTTACTCCAAAACTGTTTATGGTCTAGTTAGAGATGGGAGCAGACATTTCTCAGTCTCTGGAAATGTAAACCACTTTTATATATATTGAAAGTCAGCAAATAAGAAATATATTCATCCCTCATTCCATGAAATTCTCCAAACATAAGAATGTGGAGAATATTCTTGTTCAATATTCTTCTGTTGTATGGTATTGTGTCTGTTCTGGAACAGCTCAAGAATGGAATATGAGCTGTGTGACTAAATTTCCCAATGATATCATTCAGTAGTTTGTAAGTCTTCTGTATATGAGGGCTGCTCAATTAGAGTCAAAGATTCAAACCTTGGCATCAGTCTTTGAGAACTCTGACGTCCAGAGGCTGAGGGCAGGAAGTAGTGGCTTAAGTCAGTGCCCACACCACATCAAATGGTTCTCATTGACATTATTATTTGTCGTCAACCTTTCACTGTCAACTGCATTTCTGATTACTGTCTTTGGTCTCCTTATTAACCCTTTCTTGCAGGAAGCTTTGGCATGGTCTGGTATATGTTCTGGCTTCTGGTATCTTATGAGAGTCCTGCAAAGCATCCTACCATTACAGATGAAGAACGTAGGTACATAGAAGAAAGCATTGGAGAGAGCGCAAATCTGTTAGGTGCAATGGAAGTAAGCATTTCTTTATGGTGTCTATAACTATTTTTATTGTTCATCTTACCTTCCTGGACTGTGTTACAGGTCCTTATTAAATAAAAGTAGTCCAGCACTAGACTTTCTCTAAGCTTCTCTCTCTCTCTCTCTCTCTCTCTCTCTCTCTCTCTCTCTCTTTCTCTCTCTGTCTGTCTGTCTCTATCTCTCTCTGTCTATCTCTGTCACTTTCTCTGTGTCTCTCTCTCTGACTGTCTCTCTGTCTCTGTCTCTGTCTCTGTCTGTCTCTCTCTCTGACTCACTCCCCGTCCTTCCCTCCCTCCCTCTCTCAATCCATTCTCCCTAGACTCTAGCTTACATCAGGAGTAATTACTACCTTCTTTTCAAATAAAAAGTAGATGGGTTAAGCGTTGGTCCTTGTAGGAAGCTCAACTTGTAGGCTTCGATTTCCTTTGGCAAACCTCTATCTCCAAAAATATTTACATTACCATTCAGATTGGTAGCAAATACAGTCATGAAGTAGCAGCAAAAATAATTTTATAGTTGAGGGGATCACTACAAATGAGAAACTGTATTAAAGGGTTGTAGCATTAGGAAGGTTAAGAACCACTGAGCACTGGGTTAGAGGAACAGCACAGTTTCTGGCTTTCCACTTCCTGTATCTCATTTCCTTTTAAAAGCACTGTATTTCTTGCCTTACAAGGTTCCATTTGTTTCTGTCACTTCAAAATAAATTTAAAAATAAGATCAAATGGAAGTAGAACTTGTGTTTCAAGTTCTTTTAAGCATTTTTGGTTTTGGACCGAATTCTGCATACAACAAATCAGGCAGCATAGTATCAGATTGTTTTGTCAGAACACCACTAATACAATCAACAATGGCTCTCTGACATAAGTTGCACTGCACCAAAAATATGTGGCCAGGGAATTCTCACAGAGGGCACCCAAAATACTCCAGAGAAAGAAAGAAAAAGGGAAGAAGCATACTGTATACCAGGAATACCAGTCCAATGTTCTTAAAGTAACCAAGAGGCGTGCAAACTCGGGTATGCAAGAGGAGAAATGACTTGGAATGTTAAAAAAGAACATTCACTGTTCTTCCAGAGAACTAAGGTTCAATTTCTAACACCCACATGGCAATTCACAATCACTTGAAACTCCAGTTCCAGGGGATCTGACGTCCTCTTCTGTCATCTGTGGTAATCAGGCACACATATGGTATACATACATACACTGAAGCAAAATATGCATGCATACAAGATAAAATAAATGAATCTTATAAGCACTGACAGTTTTCTCTTCCTGTTGGGTAAGTGTTTTAGCAACATGAAGAAGGTAGTTCTCAGGAAAGATAACTCTGACATGAGCAAAGCAATATTCTCCCAGCAGGAAAAAAGTTGTTTCCACTTAACAATTAATTCAGTTATGTCCCTTCCACACACAGAGGTATCATAGTATATGCACTCTTATCTTTGGGCATTCTTATTTATCTGTGAAGTAGATTCATCATTTGTGACATGTAGGATTAAAGAGAAAATTCCTAAACCTTGGAGCTTACCTATCACATTCTCACAAGTATTTACCAAAAAACTACAGTGATTAATATATTATTGGTATGTTATTTTTTCTCTTTTTTGGTATTACATATATTTCTGATCACAACCACATGATTTCTTATTATTCTACATTTGAAGTGATTTTTGCAACTCTGAGTTCAGAAAGTTTCCTGACAACCATCATGGGACTCAACACTTAGGAAGAATTACTAAATCTGTATCAAGAAGTTTTGCTTCCTGTTTGGATCATTTTTATCACGTCAGGGACACCTTAAAACACTGATTGAGGTTATTTTAGAAGATTATCTCTCTGGCAGGTGTATTTTGGTCTTCAAGATAGTCTTCAAGATTAGTATTTGTGACTATGAGAAATAGTTTGACATTTAAAATATTAAATTGTAGGAGGTTTAAATTATAATGGTGTTATAATCACAGCAGTTTTCTCTAGGCACTTTTCGGTTTTGTTTTGAAAAGACTCAATTGGAAATAGCTGGTAATGATATCCTAGGCTGTAGTTAGCACCACGGGGCTATTTCAGGAACTTGTACCTCAGTGTCATAAATATATTGATCTTCACTCACTGTAAAGGGAATTCACAGAGAGATGATGGCTTAGCTGACTTCAAAGAGGTGGGCGATAACCTGATCTTATTTTCTTTTTCTTGTCCAAGTACATTGAATGTTCAACAGCTAAGATATCACAAAGCCACTCACTTGGCAGTATTTTGCTGACAGTTGGGGGAAGCTGCTTTAAACTCTTAGAAATTAGGAGACATGGTTTTGGAAATTATTTTCTAAGAACATGAATTTGCATATTTAAACAACTAGATTGAATCAGGGGATTTTGTTTCTTCTTTTAATGATTATTTGCACACCTAAGGTTAACTGGGATGCTGTAGCTGCCAATTAATTATCTCATACTAGTGTTCTATCCTATGAGCCTGAAAACAGACAGCACCAATTTAAGTAAGAAAATGCTGAAACAGAAAAACTCTTGTTTGGGGCTTTCAGAAATTCAAGACCCCATGGAGGAAGTTTTTCACATCCATGCCTGTCTATGCGATAATTGTTGCAAACTTCTGCAGGAGTTGGACTTTCTATTTACTGCTCATCAGTCAACCAGCTTATTTTGAGGAGGTTTTTGGATTTGAAATCAGCAAGGTATGTACAAATTCACCCTTATTAAAATATTGGATCATATTTGCAATCAAATGAATATTCCTCTCTTTAGCCAAAAGTTTGTCTTCTAAACTTCTTGATTTACTGCCAGGAAGTAAGTGTGCATGTGTGTGTGTGTGTGTGTGTGTGTGTGTATGTGTGTATGTGTGTGTGTGCATGTGTGTGTGTATGTGTATATATGTGTATGTGTGTGTATGTGTGTGCATGTGTGTGTGTGTGTGTGTATCCCCCATCCTACTCTATTCTGTTGCCACTGGAAATATCTCTCTAGTTCTTGGGATCCAGGCAAAAAGAATCTTGTCTCTCCCTTCATGTAGCTTCCATTTTGATGGATCCGAACATCAATGCAATGTTTCCCGAACAAACAAATACAACAGCCTTTAGTCCAAGGCAAGCTAACTGCTAACAAGAAAGGGCACTCATCCTAATGGAACTGTGTTTAGGCTACTACCAATCTCCTCTCACATGTCCTCAGAGATCTGTCCAATTGAAAGATACATTTAGCAAATCCAAAGTCTGAAAATGTCCTAGTGCTTTGTTGATCCAATTTACTCTAACAAGCATTTGCAGAGTTTATTATAGGACACTTTGTTTTATTCGGTAATAAAACATGACTTCTCCTTTCCAAATGTTTGCAGCTTTGTAGTAGGAGACAGAACTCTTGTGTTACCAATTCACATGTGCAAGGTGTGAGAGGCATATGTTAATAGACATAGAAATAAAAACATTTCCAGATTTTCTATAGGGAGAACTTGACTTTAATTACTCCTTTTGTATAAGGGGACAGAATTCTGGAAGGTTTTTTTTCATATTCATGAATATTCTCATCTGGTAGATCAGATGGATAGTTATCATCATTTCTGTTTGACTGATGGTAAAACAGAACTGAGGGTAATTATTGAAATCACCTAATGCTATACTAACTAACTACAAGCTTAGGACATAGATACTCCATTTCTGTTTCAATTCCCATTAGGGTCATATAACGAGTGACCTGTATATCTCATCACATACTTAGCAGGTCGGTGGTGAGTGCCAGCTCTGAGCTCTCTGCTGAGTCTCAAATTCATTTATCTTTGCTGGCAATGGTCTTTCCAGTTCTCCTTATGTTGTTACATAAGTCCAGCTGGGCTTGGGCTGTTCACATTGTGTCTCTACTTGAAAGGCTATCTGAGAGCTAGGCTAGAGAAAGCCTGAGCCCGGCAGTTGCTGGCCTAAGAGCTCTTTTGAAGCGGCTGTTTCTAAGGAAACAGTTCCTCTCTCACTGGGAAGAATGGCTGCTGTAGACCAGCCTCTTCTCCCTGGAGCTGATCAAACATTACAGGGCAGCCTGGAGACCTCTGAGAGTATCACACCTCTCAACAAAGACTGTTGGAGGTGTGAGTCCATTTTCATAATCTAGGACAAATGTGACACGCAAAGGCTATTAATAAAGCCAGGACTCGTTGGGGCAGGGAGAGGTGCCAACTGATGATAATGAAGTGATCTTCCTGGGCTTGTGTCTCCAATTAACTGAAAACATTAAATAAAATCGGGAAGTTTGCAAAAACTAAATGAACACACGGGTGGGTTAATTAACTTGCTATTTTAAAGTAAAAATTGTGGATACATTCTCTATGCAGTGTGGACTGCATGTGTTTATTTTATGCTGATTTATATTATGCTGATCAAAATTGTTTCAAATTTTCCAATTTACCTGAAAAAAATTTGGAGGAGGGCATGGTAGAAAATCCAGGTGTGTCTAGGTAATGTGGCTTTGAACCTAAGTTTTATAATGAAATATTAGCCTACAACTTGGGGTGGAGTTTTGAATAATTATCATCCTTCATTTTCTTATCTAAAGGTGAGAACTGTAATATCATTTCATTTAGAAGTGAAGCAGATATTATACAAATAAAATTCTTACATAGAAGGTGGCTTTCCAAAATCTCATTACACTAAATATAATATAGCTTGAACAACACAGGGAACACCTTAATTTTTATTCCAAATGAGCTTATGTAGCACATGACCACCACCACTCACAGTGTCATATATAGTACCTAATGAATGCATACACATAAGTGAACTATATTCTCTCTCTCTCTCTCTCTCTCTCTCTCTCTCTCTCTCTCTCTCTCTCTCTGTCTCTCTCTGTGTGTGTGTGTGTGTGTGTTTCCCTATGCTAGTATGTAAAGACTTTCAGCTCCTTTGAGAATGGTAAATTAGGGCAAAGTCAATTCTAGGAATTTAGTGAGCACCTTTAAACCTCAGAATATAGGGTTTAAAATGAAAGGAGACATTTTTTTCCTTTGAGCTCCATAGTTAGAGAGGTTATGCTTAATGCTCTGCCTCCTGACAGTTTCAAAATGTGGTTTAGATAGAGTTGCCATCCAAATGTGATCAGAGAGATATACAAGAAGGAGAACTAGTGTCAGAGAACCTCGGGTTACTAAGAAGAATGGGTTATAGATTCTTATTAGCCAGATGACACTCTGAAAACTTTAAAAACAATGAGCCAACTAAAGACAATCCTAGAGGGGATGGGTCGGTCAGAAATTGTGTGCACTAATTATTCATAATAAGACACTAGAGCTGAGAAGACAAAGACAAGGACAATTTTCAGGAATTTTTGCCTAAGAAAATAGAAGATTCCATTCTTCCAAGTACTGAAGCAGGGATCAAAATGTACCAGTTTGCATTGCTGTTCCTGACCCTGAAGAAAGAGTAATAAATAACTGTTTTTAATTTTGCTCTTTGCTGACACCAAGTAATAAAGACATTCATTCAAATGAATAGTACATAGCTGCTGAGGCTGACCGGTGTAAGACTTTTTTCAGATGTAAAACACTTTAAGTGGACACAGGAAATGTCACTCCTCACAAGCAGGGAGTCTGCATTTGTAAAATGAAAGGATGGCAGGAGTCTGGAAAAACTTTGTGTGTGTTTTCCTCAGCATCTTCCAGATTTACATTGAATTTTGATGGATATCTACTGTGATCCAGATGTTATTCTCGAACCAGTAATACTTGGCATATACTCAGTTTGCCTGATATTTTTATTTATGTCACTTACTGAATATCCACTTTTAAGCAAACAAGCACACTCACACACTATCCTATGTAAATCTCCTTTTCTTTCTTAGGTGGTGGCATAGATTTTAAGCACATGTGATACAACCTCAGTCTTTGAGTGTTGATAGAACTGTTTAAAACTTGTCCTTTTCAACTTCAGCTTCCTCATTCAATAATAGAATACCAGAAACTTCCACCCCAGGGAGAAAACAAACCTCAACAATTGAAACATTTTGTTTGTCTTAGAACACTTCTCCCCATTAGTCATGACCACAACCCCCATTTGTGAGTGTTAATCACATGCTGTGTGGTACTGTAAAATAAAATCAGAATATACATCTCATATCTCCAATAATCCAGCAGAAAGTTACACACACACACACACAGACACACAAACACACACACACACACACACACACATACACAAAACTCACAGTCTTTTCCTTGCCAAAAGCTGTGCTTCAAAATATTTTCAAGTGAGAAAATCCATTGATATGGTAATAGCCCATTTATAATGTGTTTTGTATATGGCCCCCCAATATCTAGGGAACTGCCTCTTGTTCATAATAAATTGCTAAAAATTATATTGAAAGCATGCTAGATTTGAGATGGTCCTAATTTCTATGAAATCAGTTTAGAGACTGCATACCATGGTATGACAATGTGACCACATTTGGTGGCCAATGACTCAAACTGAAGAACTTGTGTGCAATTCATTTAACATAAATGAAACCTATGCTTTAAAATTTGGAAGAGATGTCTTAAATTTAAATATGTAGTCTTTCACCTTTTCAAGAAAATAGAAATTTCAATGTACCCTTTTGAAGGGCAAAGGCATCTTTTCCTTGAAGATCTCCCCTCCCCTCCCCCACACACCACCTTCTTCCTCTCACTAATGATGCATTTATGCAAATACACTTAAAAATATGAACTAGAAAAACCAGTGTGACTCACTCACTGACAAGATTCAGGAGGGTTGATTCATAAACTTAGAGTGCACTGAATCATAATGTAGCAATAAAAAAAATGTTCTTCTGTGAGAATACAAAAAAAAAATCAAAGTAAATTTACTTAGCTTTCATGGTTTGTTCTGTAGACATTACTGCTTGTTCTAGGAGAGACAGTGTTCACCGGGAGACAGTGTTTTGTCATAGTAGTGGATGAAGACAGCTACAGAAAGGGAGGGTCATTCAATTCCTGCATCCCTCATTTTCTACTACTTTTCTTCTCTCTGGGTTTTGTCAGGTTGGCATGTTGTCTGCGGTCCCTCACCTTGTCATGACAATCATTGTGCCTATCGGGGGTCAAATTGCAGATTTTCTAAGGAGCAAGCAAATTCTTTCAACAACTACAGTGAGAAAGATCATGAATTGTGGGGGTAAGTGCGTGTGGACTGGTAAGCATACATTGCTCTTTTGGGGTGCTGTAATCCACATACACAAACATGATTTTCTATGTGGGCCAGACTACTTCATGTCAGTTAGATGTACCCTCATAGTTCATTTCCAGCCATTTTCCCATGGCCACATTTTTCAAAACTCATTATAAGACACTGTTTAACAATGTCATTTGAATATATTGTAACTAAACCTTTGAGTACTAAAACCTTAGGTCAATTTGGATTTGAAAGTACATGATTGATGCTGTAATAATCTGTGGCATAAATTATTAACACTATGTCTCTCTGAGGTAGACTTCCAAATTGATATGAATAGGAATTGTTAGTATTCTTTGTTTCACTAGTAATGTTATTCTTGCGTTTAGTCTGACTTAGGCCTGTACAGGTTTTCTGCTTATTGCCACAGTGACTGGGTTCACATGTGTAGCTGCCCTTCTGTGTCTAGAAGAAACTCTGTAGTCTTCCACTGCCTCCATTTCTTATCATCTTTCTGAGACCTCTTCCACAATGATCTCTGAGGATTTGAAGAGGTGTGTGTTTATGTGTGTGTGTGTGTGTGTGTGTATACAGTATATGTTTTGTTTAGTGCAGAGATTCTGCAGTCTCTTATTTCTTGTACCTTGACCCATTTTGGGTCTCTATATTGATCAACATTTACTGTAAGCAGAAGCTTCTCTGCCCACAGAGATAAGTTAATAAGTGGGCTTACCGATAAGTCATCAGGAGTTGGTTTAATAATATGTTGATTTAGCAAAGTTAATAGTAGAAGATTCTTGGCCTGATAATGGTTTTTAATCACATTACATTTATGGCTCTATTGCACTCCAAGGGGGAAGGCACTCAGTCCCACCCCAGCTAAGGAGATAGTGCCATTGATAGCCACTGGAAGGAGAGTCAGTTTTATCAAAGAATATAACTCTTAATAAGTTGACCAGGCTCCAGTGGAGTGCCACATACCCAATAATATATGGGCACCACAAATATGACCTCAGAGGTTAACACACATACACACACACACACACACAGTGGGTTGGTAAGAAAGTGGGGGATGGTTTTGGAAAGACTGGGGGAGAAGATGAATATGATCAAAACACATTGTAAGAAAATCTCAAAGAACTAAATAAGAATTTCTATAAATGGTTACAGATATTTCTGCAATACTCTTTTATGTTTGCCTTCAAAGGTTTTGGCATGGAAGCCACGCTGCTTCTGGTTGTTGGCTACTCTCATACTAGAGGGGTGGCCATCTCCTTCTTGGTGCTTGCAGTGGGATTTAGTGGATTTGCTATCTCTGGTAAGGCACTTCCTTTTCTGTCTTTCTATGTAACATCTTGATCTTTGCTAGTTATTATCCACATGCTGGACAACATTTATGACATTTAGAAACATCACTTAGCTTTATTACTGTTCACCTTTCTCCACACTAACCTTTTCTTTCTTTGCTGTATTTGATTCATTTGTTAAGAGAATGTTTGCAGTGAGTCATGTTAAGTATTGGAGAAGAAAATGCACATCCTTTCCTTCTCAAGGTTTCCTTGAACAGAGTTGTGAAAAGCTGACTGTTCAGCCTATAGTATGTAGTCAGTATCTTTTGGGAAGATGTGATCTGACGTTCTGTATCAGGTACTTGCTTCTTAGACATTTATGTTGCCTTGATCCAAAATTTCTGTGTATATTTCAGGTTTCAATGTTAACCACTTGGATATTGCCCCAAGATATGCCAGTATCTTAATGGGCATTTCAAATGGAGTTGGCACATTGTCGGGGATGGTCTGCCCCATCATTGTTGGTGCAATGACGAAGAATAAGGTAGGGCAAGACTGCTTCCATAGCCAAAGGTTCTCTCTTATAGCTGGCACGTAGCTTTCGTGTTTTCTTTGGGGTGGTATTCACTCCACTTTTCAGTAAGAAGGACAAATGAAGCTTAGAGGGACAAATCTCTATAGTAGTTCTAATGTGATGCACTTCCACAACCATTAAGCAAGCTGTTTCTCAGGCTTTTCCAATATCTACTATTTATTTGGTTAGATGTGTTAATTAGCCAGTCTAGGGCCTTATACAAAATATAGGGTCTTTTTATGGTGTTCCTATTGTGACAAGAATATCACTCCCAAGCTCTGCAAACCTTTGCCCCATGTTATAAAATAGATAAACAGCTTTATTTGTTAACCTCAATTCAGATCCCATGGTAATTTTATGAGCGAGGTTATTATTGTCTTGAAGACAGATGGAAATGAAGAAAATGAATGAGAAAGGCAAACCAATGGTGAGCTGGCTGAGGTGGCACATGGCTATCCCTTAGGCCTTGAGGAGAAAGAGGAGAATTCTCAGTTCAAGACCAGCAGCTCAGTTACAAATCTAGAGAATAATTAAAAAGTGTAAAAGGGAATATTCTTAAACTCCGCAGACTGTAGGTGTATTTAAAATGTTATTTTCAAACCTGATCTAAAAATGCAAAATAATAGAGCAAGTAGTTTTATTTTGAAGTGTTGGCATGACATGGATAATCCCAAAGATTGCGCCTCATGAAAGGCACGCTGGCAGAGTGCTCGCGGGGTGGCTGTTTGGTTTGGAGAGTTGCTCAGTCAGCTTTGCTTTTCTCACCACAGTCCCGCGAAGAATGGCAGTATGTCTTCCTCATTGCTGCACTCGTCCACTACGGTGGAGTCATATTTTATGCAATATTTGCCTCAGGAGAGAAACAACCTTGGGCAGACCCTGAGGAGACCAGCGAAGAAAAATGTGGCTTCATTCACGAAGATGAACTGGATGAAGAAACGGGGGACATCACTCAGAATTACATAAATTATGGTACCACCAAATCTTATGGTGCCACCTCACAGGAGAATGGAGGCTGGCCTAATGGCTGGGAGAAAAAGGAAGAATTTGTGCAAGAAGGTGCACAAGATGCGTACACCTATAAGGACCGAGATGATTATTCATAACGATGCTAGTTGCTGGATTCGTTTGTAGTGTTTGTGATTCAATTAATTGTGATTGCACAAAATAATTTAAAAATGTGGCGTGAACATGTAAACCTATCAACCAAGCAAGTCTTGCTGTTCAAAAAAAAATTTGAATTCAAAACAGACCGTGAGATTCCCATCAAGTGCAATCTGTGGCGGCTGTCACGTTATGCCGTTTCCATTCAGGCCATTCGTCCTTTCGTTTGTGATTTAAAGGTTTCCTGTAGAAATAAGTAGGTATTTGTTGGACCCATCACCATGTTAGAGAGCACAACTACAATAGTTGGCACATGTCATCCTACAGAAGTTAGGAAGCCAAAGCTACTGGATCATGCAAACTGCACTTATTCATTTATTACACTGGACTGCAAACTATCCCAGGGAAATCCTGTCTAGAGACATAGTGGAACAGGAAAGATGGCTAGATCGGGTATTGACTATAATCATTATGTGTATATCATGGAGTGGTTATATCTTTTAATTGAAGAACTATATTGTGTAGCTAGCAAATTGTATTGAATTATCACTAGGAGTGCACAGTGTGTGATATTTTGTGATCTTCCAAAAGCTTATCTTGCAGTGTTTTGTGAAATGCTTGGGCACAAACACTTATTTTTATGAATGAGAGCTTGTAAAGGGAGGAGTATGCTCCATGCTCTCCCATTCACTACCTGACAGTATCAAACCCTTCACATTTCAATAAAATCCAACCTTCATGTAACATATCACATAACTTTTTTTGCAAAAAATATAAGAAGAAATAGACTTCAATGTATTTTTTATTACAACTTTGTACTGGTTGTAACTTACATTAGGAAAAAATGATTAATATATGTATAATCATAAAGAATCTAATAAAAATTTACTGAGAAGATATAGCCCTTAAAATGCAATATTAACAGCAAAATAAATAGAAAATTTAGATAATCTTCCTTGATAACTAGAGATTATATGAAACTCATGCCACAGAGCTATATATAATATGAAAAGATAAACAATAGAGATTCTATATGTAGACAATTTTATTACCTAATGTCCCATATAAGAGATATTTGTCTTGAATATATAGTACAAGATATATTAAAATTATCTCTACATCCCTGTATATCTTATTCATATCTACTCACACAAACATCACAAATACTTTTCACACAAAACCAAAAACAAGCATACACCTAATGTTGGGTTTGGGGATTGCAATTTCTACTTTCATAGAGTCATAGAATTTTAGATGGGAAAAAAAGCATTTTGCTCGTCATTTCTTAATATAATTCAACAGGAACTGCAACATTTGTGTACCAAGCAATAAGTGCAAAGCATAAACCCTCCTGTTTGTAAATTATCCCCATGTTGCTTGTGGTAGCAGTGATTTCTTTCTTTTAAAAAAAATTAACATCGGAGCTCTTTATAATGTTTTGCGCTGATGAGAATGCATATCCCAATTTGACGCAAAGTGTCACCTGGTGTGTTTACCTGTCTGTTTTGGGTATTTGATCTGTCCGGTGTCCTGTGCTCTTGACTGGAGGCCCTGCTACTGCAAATATAAAATGTGAAGTTTGTTTTTAAATGCAAACCACTCCTGACCTTAAGAAACTAAAGTCCCTCTCTGCTTTGTGTCTGAAAGTACTACCATGTGACCATAACCTTTGCTGTGCTGAGTAAAAAGATGTGAACTGTCATTTTGTTGCTGCAAAGCAAGTGTTAATAAAATGTTCTATTTACCCTTTTGTAAAATCAGTACATTATTTCGGTGTGGTTTGGCTTGTGGCTTTAACACTAGCCTCTTGTTTGTAAATTATCTTAAATTATCTTAAAGATGTTCCAGTGGTGCCAAATATAGGCTCAACACTAACAGACTTGCTAGTTAGTGCCTTGGGATTTAATATTCTTTTTTTTCAAATGGGAGACCTGATTATACAGGGAGAGTTTAAGCTCAGAAATTAGACTATGGGTCAAACTCTTATCTTTCAATAACTGTGTCATCATAACTGCTGCTAAATTTAAATCAAACTTTGGAAAAAAAGCCTCAACTTGTCAGTTCAATACTACCACCTCATTTTCATTGGCCATGGAGCCTGGACTAGGTACGGCCAGTCACTTTCAGTGACTGTCCCTAATGTTATGTAAACCCACAGAGGCTCTCAAAAGCAGTTATCCATGTATTCCCAGTTTAGAAAGAATAAACACAGAGAAGCTGGGAAAGTCTAATTTTGCAAAAATAAAGTACAACTGCAATGTTAAAATGTGTTAGGCAAACTATTTTACAGTGAGCAAGACATCTGATGGAATATGTATATCACCTGAAACGCAGTCAGAGCTCAGTCTTTGTTTTACAGTTGTGAAAACATAACCCTGTGCTATGACTCATAATCTATATAGAACCTAGTGAGAGTCAGGTGGGAGTTGGGGAGCTGGAGAGATGGTTGAGTGCCTAAGAGCGCATCATGCTCTCCCAAAGGACCAGAGTGCTGTTCTAAGTACTCGCATTGAGTGGCTCACAATCATCTGCAATCCAGGGGATGTGGCAACCCAACCTCTTTTGGAATCTGTAGGCACTGCTCTGACATGTCAGGTGTGCTTGCTCACACAAATACACACACACACACATACACACACACACACATACAGAGGCATACAAACACACACACACACACACACAATCTTAATCAAATATTTAGAATCTGTGTGTGAAACGACCATAAAATCAGACTCCCGATACTGTACTGCTCAAAGGACTTGTGTGATGTATTAGTTGACACTCTTGTTTAATAGCTGAGGACACTGGAGATCTGTAGGGAGGAGCAGACCTGGTCAAGGCAACACAGCTATTGCTACAAGTTTTTAGTTTTGAAATAAATTATAATTTGGTGAGCTATGACTTTTTTTTTACCAGACTTTCTTTGAACAAATTAATTAAATAGGTACTTCTCAGTTCAAACACTATCTGAAAAACCACCAAATCTAGTTACAAGTGAAGGAATATAGATTTCCCCCCATCACCATCATAATAGCATCATCATTATCAATCATCATCATCATCATCATCATCATCATCATCATCTGTCTGAGGAGACAGGCACCAGACCCAGCTAGGTGCTTAGGATAGCTCACCTGCTGTCCCTTTATACCTCAAAGACAGCTAGCACCATACACTCACCCAATTCCACTGCACAGACCTTGCATTTTTTCTAATTATATTGTTTCAGTGCTGTCTCCAGCTCAGTGACACCAATGTCCCCTTCATTTCTCTCATCATGGTCAGACAGTCCCTGGCTTCCTTTATCCTCCTTGTCACCATGATGTATATCTGCTACTTTGCATTTCTGACCTATTTTCTCATATCTTCCCTTGTTTTTTTCTCATATTTATTTCTAAAACTGAAAGGCTTTTGTTGTCATGGCTGCTGCTGCTGCTGCTGCTGTTGTTAGTATTTCTATTTCCTAAGTAAGTAATCATTACTACTGTTGTACTTAACTTCTTGAAGACTCTGCAGAATAGACTCCAGACTGGTCCTGCAAAAACCTTCCTTTTACCATTCAAGTCCCCGTGTTGCCATTTTTACTATAAATCCATTACAAGACCAGAAGCTCCCTTATGTAGAAGTCATTGTTAAAAAGTAGTTAGTCAAGCCTTTGAGAATCTGAGGCAGGGGGATGACTTTAAGTCTGAGGTCCTAGTTTTCTGAACTGAGTCAAGAAATAAGCTCTACCCAATACAAGGAATCCCACAACAGAAGGAGAACTGAATATCTCAACTTGTTTTCTGGCATCTGCACATGTACCAATATATAAGTCAAAAATATGACTGATGCCAAATACTAAATATGTACTAAGCCATCATTCACACTGTGCAGGAAGAAGGCAGAGCAGTAACTTTCAGATATTCATAATTGCATCTGCAGAGAAGGAAGACAGGGCATGAATCAAAGTTTAACTTTGGCATTTTTTATTTGACCTACAATAAATATGACACAGTATCGGTATTTATCCTGGGAATTCACATGAAGATTTCAATTATATTTTTGACTAAAAATTGTATAAATAAGAATTATCTAGTTAGATATGACATTTTACTCTCAAAAAAAAATACCCTTATTACACTCCAGTCCTTTTCCTGATTTATTTTTATCTCTGAGTTGCCAATGGAGACAGTCATGTTCTTCAAGGACACTTGACACTTTTCTAAATCTTAAAACATTTAATTCAATCACTCTTGGGGAATGCTTTTGGTTAATAAAGTCAAGGCAAAGGAGAGATTGCACACATTTCTAAAATTCTTCAGCACAAAGCCAATCAATGCATGTATGAGTCAATGTCACTGGTGAAGGCTATTGTTCCAGAAGGCCTCATCAAGTCTGAAGATTGCTCTGCAAAGACTTGACAATAAAGAGATGCCTATGATGATATTATGAGTCGCATGTCTATTATGAGACTATAGCATACACATTAGTATGTAGTAGCCTTTAATCCCAGCACCCAAGAGGCAAAGGCAGGCAAATCACTATGAGTCTCAGCCTAGCAGGAGCTACATGAGGACACCTTTCTCGTAACAACAACGATAACAACCAACCAACCAACCAACCAACCAATCAATCAAATTAGTTCATCAACATTAATGTAAAAATATAGTGGCGCTCGACTCTAATTGCAATGGATTAACAGAGAAAGTAAAAACTTTGTCTGTGAGCCTCAGTGTGATGTTTTCCTTGTTTTACACACTCCCATATAAGCCATGTTAAGTTGCTTGCACTCAGGTCCCCAAACCTGAACTGTAAAAAAAAAAAATTGAATAGTCTTAATGACTTCTAAAAGTGTTTACAAAATTGATTGTAAAGTATTCTTAGTTCCATTTATTTCATTCTGTTGTTTCTGATAAATTAAGGAGGTTCTCAAAATAATCTTCTCAGTTATTCCTAGAATTCCATGAAAGATTAACCTGTATGTTTATTTTCTGTCTACATTCCCATGATAGTAAAATCAGTAGCCAACCATTTTTTATCCCTAGTAGGATGGGCATCACAGAGGAAGGACATCTTTGTCCCGCTAGGCTATTTTGTATGATTCTTATTTATAATTCTGCTGAGGGAATAAAGCATTGTTCAACAATGTTTCAATGTAGAATTCATAAAGCCATTTCCTCTCTGATGTCATGCAGTGGGGTGGAATGCCATCATGACAGAACACATCTGCACATTCTAATGACAGGACATGAATAACTGGGACATGTAGAGCATTTCCCAAGTCCTATCAAACTTGAAACAGGAAGCAGATTGAGACTTGGGGCAAGAAGAGGAAAGTGACTGCTTGAGAAACTAACTCAGCGATGTGGTAGGCAGCATTCACATCAAAGTGAGTGAGCTGGTTAGCCTGGTAGAGCCTGGCAGGAAGCAAACATCATAGAAGATAGCAGTGCAGAAGACCCAGGATGGAAAATATTGGTGTGTGTTTAATATTTTCAGTGTTACAATTACACAAAGATGTAGGGGTCATTTGATAAGTAGAAAAAAGCAGATCTACTAAGTTTTACCGTAGAACACTTAATACATCTTTCCAAAGGCATACTCTTTGTCTATTCAGTTCCTTGCTCCCTTCAATCATTGATGTCTATAGTTGCATTGTAACAATTAAGGAGAATGAATAGGAATTGTTCTCATCTCTAAAACGTCTAATGTAAGAGAAGTAAGTAAACTCAGGCAGTATTAGGATCTGCCAGACCAAACAGAGGGAACTTTGCAAATTCAGAATCTTATACTTGGACAACAAACTCTTCATATCCTGGAAAACTACAAACATTTCTCATACAATTATACTATTAAATCCTTTTTAACCCTTCTATGTTCTCTTCACAGCAACTACCAATGAGATATTTCTTCCACTAACATGTAAAAGGCACAAGATGTTAGTGGTTTCACACCCAAGGCCTGATATAATTCAGGAACTTAACAAATCCTTAATACACAGATTGTGCAGGGGTAGCACCACTTTCCTGCATGGGAAATTTGTGTTCCTGAAAGAGGCTTGAGGAAGATAGACAGGGTGGAGCTGAATTTGCAGGTGGAGCAAGTCCCTGCACACCTTGTAGATGAAGGAGAGGCAACAACCAGGCAACATTAGGAACATGTGATAAGTGTGCTGACTAACATGTCTTTGGAGAGTAATCAGTCCAAGTGCTCTTCGGGGCAGGTAAGAAGCTAGACAAGATAAGCCCAACATGCAGTCTTTTAGATGTAGGATGTAAAATTATAATAGTTTTAAGTAGAACCAAGATTGTCAGATCTAAGACCATGCTATTCACAGATAGATGCTGTTGTTTATTTTCTAAAACAACCAAGAAAACCAGAAGGGAGCAAATGGTGTCCAGTTGGGAACCTCCCTAGTGTATCGTGTTTTCTCAGTTGATTGCTTTCTCTCCTCTGGACAGAGCATGGTTCCTTATGATTGAGGTAGAATTGTCTATGGAAACTCTACACATCACAGGAAAGCTCTCAAGTTCTACACCTCTCTCGGTTACCTTACTATATCTTTCAGATATTTAAAACTAGAACCCAGAAATAGCATTAATGCAAATTCATGGTTCTTGGATAAGTTTTTTTTTTTTTTTAACCTACTGTACTGACTGGTTTTGTGTGACAACTTGACACAGGCTGGAGTTACCACAGAGAAAGGAGCTTCAGTTGGGGAAGTGCCTCCATGAGATCCATCTGTGGGGCATTTTCTCAATTATTGATCAAGGGAGGAGGGGCCCTTGTGGGTGGTACCATCTCTGGGTTGGTATTCTTGGGTTCTCTAAGAGAGCAGGCTGAGCAAGCCAGGTGAAGCAAGCCAGTAAGGAACATCTCTCTGTGGCCTCTACATCAGCTTCTGCTTCCTAACCTGCTTGAGTTCTAGTCCTGACTTCCTTTTGTGATGAACTGCAATGTGGAAGTATAAGCTGAATAAACCCTTTCCTCTCCAACTTGCTTCTTGGTCATGATGTTTGTGCAGGAATATAAACCCTGACTAAGACACCTACAAATTACATAACCCCAAGACAAAAATCACAAGCAGTGTGTGGAGCAGCAAGGTTGCTAAAGCTAGAAATTATGTTTATGTTTCCTCTTACGCTTTCACCAAGAAATTTTCACAATTGACAGGAATGGAGTAGTGTACACTCAATCTACAGCATACATGCAAAGGCCTAAGGTAGATCTCAAGAGTCACCTTGGGTCAATGCTCAACTTTATTCATTGAGGCAAGGTCTCTCAATCAAACACAGAGCTCATTCATTGGCTTGTCTAGCTAGTCAGCTTGCTCTGGTGATCTCCCAACTCTGCATTCTGAGGCTAGGATTACAGCCAGGCTGCAAAGTCCTCCCAACCCTTATGGGGTTGTCTGGCGATCTGAACTCTGGTCAACACACTTTCATGAGAACCTTTTCGCCACTGAGCATCTCCTCAGCCCCTACAACTCCAGTCTTGGTGCTGAATTCACCCTGTGAGTCTCTACACGTGGCTTTCTTTTTACAGAGACACAAATTGTACTTGAGTATGATGTAAGTTTACTCTACTATGACCTCAGATAAGCTAATTATTTTCAGCAATGACCACTTCTCCATTCTAAAGCAATAATTCTCCAACATAAAAATTTATGGGAGACATAGGTAAACACATTTAACTTATCTTTGCTATGGTCTCAGAAATCACCAGGCTCTCAGGTTTTAAATTATTATTATTATTACTTATTAATTTATGTTCACAAAACAGCTGCTCTTTAAAAAAAAGATCGTTTTATTTTATTTTTAAATAAGGGTATTTGTGTGTGTCAGTGTGTGGGTACACGCATGTGAGTCCAAGTACCATGGAGGCCAGAAGAGGGCATTGGATCCCATGGAGCTGGAGATATAAGTAGTGGGAGCTGCCACACATGAGTATGAGGAAGTGAACTCTCTCTAAGAGTAGTGCATATTATTACTTATAGAGACATCTCTCCAGTCACAAAGCAATGAGTCTTAATGTCAGCCTCCCACTTCCCTTTACTAAGGGCAATGAGATTCTTAGCCAGCAGTCTGAGTTGGTTAAGTATGGGCATTGTTTTCCCAGAACAATGTCTAAGGAACATGACCATTTGAACCCACTATTAGCCCTGTCTGGAATGGAGCATGTGGAGTGCTGGTCAGCAATGGCCAAGTGAACACAGATGCTGCGTAGAAAAGAAGACAAAGAAGACATCAGAGAGACGCTGAGCTGAGTTCCTCCTGCTGACAAGAAGCCTGCCTGACAAGACATGCTGTTGATTCCCACAAGGATCAGATGGCAGAAATATTGTATCAAAGGGCAAGCAAGAAGATGAGCATGGCCTAAAACAAGTCTTCCTGGAGGTATGACTTGAATCTCAAATCACTCGAAGTCTGATACCCAGCGCTTGGAGATTGTTACTATACCTAACATTACTTAAAGAGGTCAGTGACGGCATTCAGGATAATTAGCAACTTCAGTTATTATGAAAGATACAGCTTTTATGTGAGGTAATGTGTTTATTAAGAATCAACAACCCTATAAACACCCTTATTTAAGATCAGCAAAGTGTAGAAAACTGGAAACCAAGTAAAACCATAAATATTCACTCTTGGTGCCTTTGCCCTGTTAGGTGCTAGAGAGCTGATCCACCCAAGGGCACTGCCGGTGCCACTGTAAAAAGTCACAGTGGGTATTCACTTCATCTCCCATGGTGCTCTGGGATTTATTGTCCTCCCATCAACACACTTTCTACATATGACTATTGGCAAAGGGCTTACAAAGAGGAGGGAAGAGGTTGGATGAAGAGACCTTTCCTCTGGCTAAAGCTGCTTTGCTGCGGGCCACACTGCTTACCACACAGAGTTCAAGAAGGCCTCAGCCTTCTGGGATTTTGCAAAGGCATCATTTTGCACAGAGGTATGGGGAGATTTCTTATAATCTTTAGTTACTCACAGTGGAGTGCAAGACAAGAAGTATGGGGCTAGTTTTCATGTCAACTTGACACAAACTAGAATTAAATGAAAGGAGAGAACACAGTTGAGAAATCGTCTCCATGATACAGATAGGCCTATAGGGCATTTTCTCAGTTAGTTATTGATGAGGGTGTGGTGGGCAGCCCAACGTGGATGAGGCCATCCCTAGACTTCTTAATGGCCTCTGTATTAATTCCTGTATCCAGTTCTTGCCCTCACTACTTTCAATGATGACTGGCTATATGAAACCCTGAGTAGAATAAACCTCTTCCTCTTACATTGCTTTTGGTCATAGTGTTTCATCACAGCAACTCTAACTAAAATAATGGTAGTGACAGAAAGCATCTAGTTGTGTAAGCAACTTCCAACTTATCAGTATGGGGATTGTGAATGTGAAGGGTCATATAAAACAAGTTTACTGTACAAAATAACCCTTGATGGAGGGTATAACAAGGAGAAAAACACACACTCAAGTGAAGCAGTATCCGGCTCCTTGGTTCTAGCACATCATAGTCGTGTATGCATGATACTATTAATTATTTCCCATGGAGACCCCGAACCAAATTATTTGTTTGACATTTGCTGTCTTTTTGATATTGCTGTGCAAAGAAAATTTAGCAGGAAATGAGCCGAGTGCCTCAAGGACAAGCCCCACCTCAGACCAGCACTTAGAAAGCTCTTGGTTGGTTATTTTAAAGGCTATTCCTAGACTTCCCTCAGGCATCTTTTATAAATGTCAGTCTGATTTTACAGTGAGGTCCAAGGTTAACTCCCCAGGGGCACAGCTCACCTGTTTTTCTTATTGGCTTAGAAAAAAATTATATTATTAAAAATAAAATCTTTCCACTTCAGGGGTCAGCTCTGAGAAAGCCAAGTCTTGGAAGAAAGCTTGTCTACTTGTTGATCTAAAACTGCTCTGCACTGTACCCCACACTACCTGTTGGCAAATTTGCATGGGTGTGCACTATGTGGTGCAAGAAGGAAGAAACATGAATTCCAGATGACCAGTATGTCAGGTCATACTTTGAAGAAAATGCTGAGCAAGTATCATGATACATTTTATGGTGAGGCTATGAAGGCAGAAGAAGCCAAGGAGAGCTTCCTGGATTTTGAAATCTGTGTGGATGACACTACAATTGGAAATCTTGAGATCATAAAGAGGATAGGAACAGGGGCTCAAATGTGGGGTTAGGGTTAGGTTTAGGTTAGGGTTAGGGTTAGGGTTAGGATTAGGGTTATATTTGTATGTACTAAGGTGTCTTTGTTTATTTGGCATGTAAGTACAGTACTTAAGCTGGCTAAATGAGATGGAGTCTCAGTGAGGACATCAGGGCACAGGAATTATTTTGAGAACCATCTTCTAGTTGATAATACTTAAGGTTATGGGAGCTAGGGAGACATGTCAGGATATTTACAGAAAAGTGAGAAAAGACTGGGACTCAGCACAACTTAGAGAGAAGAAGGGAGCCAGTCATGAACACACACACACACACACACACACACACACACACACACACACACACACACAGGGGTGGGTTGGTAGTGGTCAACCTGGACTGACTAAATATCTTCCCTTTTGGCCTTTGTTCATGATATAGGAGCTGAGTCCTTTCATCTCCAGGAAAGACCCCAATTAATATGAACCGATCATTTCTGATTATAAATACTTGACTTTGTAGCCTTGGCTGACACCAATAAATAATTTTCTTTACAACAGGATACTATTCTAGTCTGTACCAGTCAATGTGAAACAAGCAATTTAGTTTCCTTTGTCAAACAAAAGTTGTTTCTTCTTGCTGATTAACAGAGGAAACAGCTTTTCCCAGAGATGATTGTAAGCTACTTTGTAGCTTTTACAAACACACTTATGGGGGAAGCTGACTTGTAGATGGCAGGGCCTATGGAAATAGTACCCAGATCCAATACTATCCCTGCCAGCTTAGGTTGTTCCTCAACTTTCCTTATGTGCTTAATGCAACACACCTTACTTTTTTAAGTTAGACTTAGGAGTGTTTATAAACTGTCAGTCTGTGTCTTTGTAGCTGATGCAGATTTAGGAGTTATTTCAGGAGAGCAATTGGGAACACTGTATTTGATGATACTGAAAGTTGTTTGGAGGAGGGCAGAAGCCAATGCTTGAATTTTGCAGTGTTCTTGTGTCAATGACCTTGACTGTTTCTCTCTTGACAATGTAGTCCAGAGGAAGCTCATAGTGCCACTCAAGACTGTCAGTGTTCTAGAGGCATACCACTTGGATGTGAACCGTCCCCCCATAGACTCAGGTCTGAACTCTTTGTCCTAAGCTAGTCCTTCACTTTAGGAGACATAGCCTTGTCGATGATGGTGGCTACAGTGGGCTGTGGCTTTCAGCAGCCTGTCTTCACTTGCTGCTGCTTCCTTCGTACAGAAGCAGTGTGATCAGCCAACTTCATGCACTTGCTACCATGCTTTCCTTTCCCACCTATAATCAGCTCTTTCTCTCTAGAACTGCGAGCCCCAATAAACCCTCCTCCCTTAAGTTGCTTTTTATAATAGTGTGTTTTATCACAGCAACAGAAAAGGAACTAACACATATCTAAATGCAAACGTTGGAATTATGTCTTTTCTGAAAGAAACACTATTCTAATATATACTTCTGCCCAACATCCACACAGATTCACATTAGCACATCACAAAGTGTTTAGCACTTAAACTCCTCAGCTTTTGTGACACTTCTCTTTCTGATTTTAGTGTCTGAACCTGCAGAAGTAAATGACCCACTATGTGGTTTTCCAAGAATCATGAAATGGTGCTAGGGTTGGTGAGGTGGCTCAGTATTTGAGCTTTTATAGAAAACTGGAATTCAGTTCCCAACATCCATACTGGGTGACTCATGAGTGTCTACAATCCAACCCTGTGGGCACTGACACCCACATACACATGCATAAACATATGCACATACATAAAAGTAAAAACAGTTCCTTAAAATGGGAAATGGCTTACCACAAATGGGTCACAAAATACATGGAAGGAGAATAGGAGTCTGTCTATATTACAGTATAGATTACTGTATTTTGCATATAGTATAAGGAGCATAGTATAGACTGTCCTGCTGTCTGAGGTTCATAACTCTCCAGATCAGAACCAGGGAATCCTCACAAGTACAGACTACAAATGGCACATTCTACCTTTGCATAAATAAGTGTGAGTTTATGTAAAACCGAAAACAAAGTCTCATTATTAAAGATAGCTAAAAATATGTTTATGGAGTCATAAATATGTTTAAGCTAAATAATGCATTTGATTCTAAAGCTAATCTTGAATCCTCTACTGTCCTATTCTTTTGGGGTTATTTGTGAACAGCTGATAAGTAGCTTCTTGACACAATTCATTCCAGTCAATAGAATGAAATGCATAGAACTTGAGAAGTGGCCACATCTCTTCCTGTTTTCTAGACCTAATAATTTCTTTGTTGGTTTTTCAAACCATTTATCTAATCTGGAAGACCATTTTGTGAATATAAATATACCATGCACATTTACCCACAGGTATATATAATTTAACTTTCCAAAAGATTTTAATGTCACTAAATCTTTTTGTCATTAAGTATTCACCTCTAGTTTTATATTATACCCAAACTTCTAATATTGTTCATTGATTATAATAAAAAAGAAAAATAATTGTTCTGAAAAATTCATAAACTTCTACTAATCCATGAATGTGCATATCATAAGAGACTATGAATTATTTTGAGTTCATCTAGAAATACACACATGGATAAAACTCTGGGCAGGAGACCAGTTAAGGACACTGGATGCTCTTGCAGAAAATTGGAGTTCAGTTTCCAGCACCCTTGTGGCAGACTACGGCAACTGTAGCTCAAGTTCTAGGGCATCTGATGTCCTCTTCTGACTTCTGAGGGTACAAGGCACACATGTGGTGCCCATACATATAAATAAAATGTAAAACATACCAATAATTTCAAAATAACTTTACTAAGCCCTAAAATAGCAAGGTAATATATTTTGCTTTACTAAATATTTTTGTTTGGTTGGTTTTTTGTTTTTTAAAGATTACTTTTGGTATTTGTTGTTATTGTTGTTTCTACTTAGGGAAGTAAAGACAGAACAGTATGAAAGCAATGCTAGTACAAGCACTTGCTGCCAAGCCTGTCTGGGTTAGATCTCTATGGTCGACATGGTAGAAGGAGAGAACTGAGTCACCCAGGTTGTAGGTTAGTGGACCTACACTTGTGCATATGGTTATGGGAACTTGTGTACAGAGCCATATTGGGGCAGTCTTGCACTTGGTCAGAGTTTGACTTTGGTCAAGGTTAACTTCTCCCAGTTAGCCAGGATCCTGCTCCACCTAGGGTGGAGTGCACGTAGTAAAGGTTAAGTTCATTGTTCTTCCAGGCATAGGGATTCCTGAATTAAACAGGTGACCCACCCAGCTGCCGGAGCAGTCAAGACGAAGACCTCCAAGAGAAGCTAGACAACTTCCACCGGAACTCAGCCTGGAGTCTGGGGGGAAGGGTTTGCCCGAACTGTTATAAGGTCTGGCGCCATTAAAGTTTACGGCTTTGATCAGTGAACATTGACTTAGCCGTACTTTCTTTTCGCCGCTCTTCCCTATGACCCCAAAATTCTCTCAACAGGTAACCCGGTTTACATGTAGCTGCTGGCGGCTACATAGTGGCGCCTGAACGTGGGACGACCTGGCACGAGAGAATTTCTTGAGGTAGCCCTATCCAGCGAAGCTTCGTGGAAAAGGTGAAAATTAATGGTGTCCGCACGGTAAGCAACATAGAGGGCAAAACTAGCGCTAGTGAATTCGTGTCTATGGTTGTGAGTGCAGGAATGGATACAGTTTTTCAAGCATACTGCGTGGACCCAGCGCAGGACTGCTTGGGTTGATAAGATAGGGAAATATGGGGAAGGAATTTGGTAGGCATTTGCCCAAAGCTCGTAAGAGCTGATTTCGGCGAAAAGAAAGGGGTTTTTAAAAATAGGCATATGTCCACAGCTTCTAAGAGCTGTTTAAAGAGGAAAATGGATGCAATTGCTTAACAAGCACGCTTAACTTTCTGTGTATCTTTCCGTGTTTGTCCCGGTGCACCGACTGTCTGTCTATGTGTATGTTTATGTCCTCTCTGTGTCGTTGTGTGAATGACTGTTTCATGTTAAAAAGGAAAAATTGGTAAAGATTACATCTGCTGGTAACCTTTTGAGCTAGCCACAGTTTGTGTGGGGATTGATTCAAAGCCACGCTGCAGCAGCGTAGCTCACTCACCCAAGAGGCAAGCATGGCTGGGGAAAAAGCCGCTCTTAAAGCCCAGAAACCTCGAGATTTGGGAAGACCTTGGTTTGGCTTGTGAAATTCATCTAGTCGCTTTATACTTGTTTCTAATTGGTTTTAATGATATAAGGCTTTACATTTCTTGACTAAAGAGTTATAAATTAATTGGTTATTATGTAAAAGGTATAGTGTTATTAAGAAAAGGTTAGTTTAAAACTGGTGATTCAGTGTTAGAGCTATCTTAACTAACTACACGTGGCCTAACGCCACTCATGCCTTGTTCTTGTTTATAATTGGATTTAAAGGTATATTTTACATGTCTTGACTATAGAGTATTGGCTTAAGTCACTGCACATGATTTAAAAGGTATAATGTTATTAACAAAAGTTAGGTTAAGGCTGGTAGTTTAGGGTAGTCGCCATTTTGAACACGTGGCATGACGATTAAGGCTGGTAGTTTAGGGTAGTCGCCATTTTGAACACCACGTGGCATGACGCAATCCAGGAAATACAGGCCTTTGGGACGCTCCTAAATTGGCATGGTGTTTCATGTGAATCTTGGCCTGGAGATTAGACTTAATGAAGATTAAGATTTAAAATATTGTCTCTTTAATAAGTTACACTGTTATACACTTGAACATAAGAACTGGCATACAAACCTTGTGCTGTAAATATGTGTTTGCCATTAATTTTAAAGAAAATAGATTGTTTAAAATTGAGATTTGCTTCCAAAATTACAATTGTGCTCTAATATTGCAAGAAAACATTGAGTTACAATAAAAATCAGTGTGTCATTGGCTACAGTTTTCAGTTTGCAGGCTCATAATTCTTAACATCTTGTAATTAAGATAATTTTAAGAGTGATACAGCTGTCTCCAAGATTAAAAAGGAGATCTCAGTGGAAATGTATTTGATATCAAGTAGGTTCCTTTGACCATGAAATTACAGGTTTCTTTTGTTTAATCCTTAAATTGTCCTTGTAGGTTTGGGTCTGGTCTTAGATAAAAGGCTCAGATTAGAAGATATTTACATTTGAGGAATCTCATACAATGTCCTTGCCAAGGACTCAAGGTGAATCCTAGGGCAGATAAAAAAATTTACATTTGAGTTAATGCAAAGCTTAGAGTTGCCTCAGGGGAAGCTAGTGAGGAAGTTTTGAGAAATTGTTTCTGCCTTACAGGCCCCACCTAGGGAGTGTTTGGCTTAAAAAAAAAAAAAAAAAAAAAAAAAAGTTTTTGACTTATCCAGGTGTGGGTTAAAATGCAGTTCAAATCTATGAAAGGTCAAGGAGGCTATAAAAGCATTAACATTTGGCCTGTCTACTCCCTACAAAATTATTGTAAATTTAAAGGGTTGGTTTTTTGCTTTACATTCTGATAATTATAAAAGCATTTGCTTCTAATTTTAAAGAGACAACAAAACAATTTCATTAGAAAGTTTTGCCTCAGGGAATGGCTAACCGCCTTATGTCTTGTGAGAAAAAGTGTTTTGTCTCTGTTTCAATACTAGAAGTTAAGATCTTAAAATTTTCAGTGTATAATGTTCATAGAATGTTTGTTACAGGCCCTTGCTCCTATAGACTTTTAGAATTTTTAGGTAAATGGCTTTCAAAGGTTGTTAGGATATATTAATTGGCTTTATCTTATTTACCTCATTTTAAGCTTGCCACAGAAGGTCTTAAACCTCTGTTTTCAAGGTAGGAAACGTTTGTTCCTTGCTTCAAGCAACAATCAAATTTATTATTAATGGTTGGTCTATTACATGGTAAGCATTTTTAGGCAAAATTAATAATTGTTATCCAAAAGATAATTTGTACTATCAGATCACATGTTTATTCCTTTAAGTTTCTCCCTGCTTCAACACAGATACCTGAATTGGGTGCTATAGCAGCTATTTTTAAGATGTTAAAGGTCAAGCTTTTAATAATAGTAGATATACATAGCTCATGGTTTATAATTGCTTAAAATTGGTCCATTTTTAATACTGCTAATTCTTAATTTCTACAGTTTATACAAATGTGATTCAAATTTCTAAGAACAAAGGATATGTTCTCTAAATGACTGTCCTTTAGGTATTTGAAATAATTTTATATTTTGTGCACATCAAATTATAAAGATTTGTTCTTGATGTCCTCAATTTCTACCTCTATCAGGTAATGGTGTTAATCCTAGAGGACTTAGTTATTACAGATAAATGATATTCATATTTCTAATTTAAAAGATTAAAAAAATATGTACATGTGACTAATGATTCATTTTTAGGCTGTCTAGTTGCAACTGCTCTAACAGAAAAAGCAACTATATTTTATATAATTACATAGTTATTGCCTATGTTATGGTTTATACTTTGTGTTCCAACTTAAATTAATAAAACAATATCTTCTTGGAAGAAAGAAGAGAGGGGAAATTGTGTCCCTGTACATATAATTTAAATTATGCTTGCATGTTTTTAAAAAAAAAAAAATTTTAAAATTGGATGCCAAGAAACTCCTTGCTAAATGTATATGACATCTTGTAATTAGGCATATTGATGTCTAGGTGAAATGAAGGAATTCACTTACTAACATATGCCATGATCCTGATTTAATATTGGGGGAGAAGGCATGTCCTCTGTTTTTTCCACAGAATGCGACAGAAGATATGCTGACAGTGTGCTTGCTGAATGCCCAGACCATGGTAACATAAGAGCTATATTGGGTATATGTTCTTGACTTACCTCAATTGTTAAATGTCCCAGGTTAGATAAATTGCCTAGCTTCAAGCTTTTAGACTTTGTGGGACAGAACATGGAGACTGTTAAGCTAGCTTAGGAAAAATTAATCTAAAGAAGAGTTAAAATGACTCTTCTCCTTATTGTGTTCAGCTGACTTAACCATAGACTAGTCTAGAAATAATCCCAATATTGAAGATTCCAATTTTGAAGATGGCTAACAATCTTCAGCCAGCTGTGTTAATTTAACATATAGTCTCCACTTTTCCTGAGAAGTAACAGCTTAATTCTTGATTCACAAGGCTACCTCTCCCACCTCAGAGGCCAAGCCTTGGGTCCTTAAAGTTGTTAATTTACAACTGAATTGGATACTTCTGGGACAAGTTAATCCTATTCCACCTTTAACTCTTGACCTTGTCTGTTAAGCAGACTGGCTGTCTCCACCCAGGCTCACCTGGATGGAGAGATTACATGTCTGTTAAAGACACTTGCAGACCCCCCTGGCTTCAAAACTTACACAAGTGGATCTCCAAAGAGGGAGCCACATAGAACTCAGATCTATGTGTGTTTGTTTTTGAACAAACATGGGTACCAGCGAGACGTGCGAGGCAAAGCACTGCATGGGGAGGTGAATTTCTGCTTCTGAGTCCCCAGGAAGTACACCTAATTGCATAGGGGTTAACGTCGAGAGGCTGTCCTTAAAATAATAAGGGAGCCTATTACCCCTCCTCTGAAAAAGACGTTATACAATATTTAAGAGGAATTACGGTCAATGCTTCCCCTCCTGGTTAAGGCCCGCCTTCTTATGAAGGATATTTATCCACTTGTTTTCTACCTCCTCGTGTTCAAATTAATAAAAAAAGGGAGGACATGTACAGAGCCATATTGGGGCAGTCTTGCACTTGGTCAGAGTTTGACTTTGGTCAAGGTTAACTTCTCCCAGTTAGCCAGGATCCTGCTCCACCTAGGGTGGAGTGCACGTAGTAAAGGTTAAGTTCATTGTTCTTCCAGGCATAGGGATTCCTGAATTAAACAGGTGACCCACCCAGCTGCCGGAGCAGTCAAGACGAAGACCTCCAAGAGAAGCTAGACAACTTCCACCGGAACTCAGCCTGGAGTCTGGGGGGAAGGGTTTGCCCGAACTGTTATAAGGTCTGGCGCCATTAAAGTTTACGGCTTTGATCAGTGAACATTGACTTAGCCGTACTTTCTTTTCGCCGCTCTTCCCTATGACCCCAAAATTCTCTCAACAGGTAACCCGGTTTACATGTAGCTGCTGGCGGCTACAAACTTGGACATAATTAATATATCAATGTAAAAACATTTAAAAAATAAAAGGAAAGCCATAATTTAACTTTGGTATACCTATATATCTTTAGTACCAAATACCATAAAAACTAAAAACTTAGTTACTTTAGAGGATTGCTACTCCTCTTTAACGAGTTCCCAGCACAGGAATATGGTCAAATAAATGTTGACAGAGCACAAAGATTTTGTGCAAATGATGCATTGAACAAGATCAACACACAAGACTCAACATTATAAACATATTCAACTTTTTTATTTTTATTTTCCTTAAATTCTTTTAAGAATTTATTTTGACATTTTATTGCATATATACAATATACTGTGGCTGAAGTCTCCACCATTTTCCTCCCTTGTCTTCCCCTTGTTCCTTTGAACCTTTCTTGGTATGCTTTTCCCAACCTGTCCCTGGGGAATCTCTGGGTTTTCTTACCAACTTTATACGCAATCTCTGCTTCAGTTAAGATAGACCATCCTGCAAGTTTTCTTTTAGTTTTTGATATCCCCCAGATAAACCTGGCCCTCACAGAAATGTATGTGGTGTGGCTTTGTTTGCATGACAGTATAGGGGTTACCCCTTTCGATTGGTGAAGTTAGATCAGGTGTGCTTAAAGGACGCCATGACAGATGTTCATTGTTCTTAGAATCTGGAATTAACTCGACTTTGGGATTTTGTCCTGTCCATACCAGGCCTATTTTGGTATTTTACTCATTATTTTTCTGCTCACATGGGTTACTTTTCCTGCTTTTCCTTTTTACTGATTCTTTCAGCAAACTTTTATTATTGTTATTATTATTATTATTATTATTTACACTTTTGATAATGTGTTTGTTGGTTTCCCATCCCTGTTATAAAGTATCTGTATTAGATATTTTGTAACAGGGATGGGAAAACTTGACTCCCACTCATGGCTTCAGAGATTTCCAATGCCCCAACAATTGCTCCCCAGATTCTGGCCCTACTCCAACTCTCCTGCCCACTGAGAAGCAGTTTTCAGCACAGGATGCATTGCCAGGCCAGATAAGAAGATCCAGAATGCTATAGATGGGTCTCTCAGAAAATCTTCAGCTGGAGGGGTTAGGCATAGAATTTGCTCTTTTCACTCCCACAAATATGGTCATTTATACAAACTAGATTACTTACCTTGTAATTGTCAGCTCTGCCTCTTACTGAGAAATGCCTTCAGCACTGGGCCTGGCATTTCCCTCTGGGATAAATGCTCACTCCTTTCCTATGTCATTTCCTCCTCTTCCACATATAATTCATCTCAGTGTGACCTTTTGATAAGCTTAGGACCACAGTGGTGTGTTGTTTAAATACAGAAGAGCCTGTACTTAAAGGCATAATTAAGACAGGTGGTTTAAAGTTCATCCATTTCTCAAGCCCACTTGATGTGAATGATATATCCTGTAAAATCACATTCGAGAGAAGTCTCACAATGAGTTCTAAATCTCACGGACTGTCTTGACCTTTCTAAACAAACAAAGCAAGAATAAAAAGAGAAAAATCCAGACCCCACATAAATAGGATAGTTTTTACCTTAGTGTTGTCCCTGACTACTCATTAGAAAAAGATGGTAATTGATATTTGAGCTTATGCACTAACTATATATACTTTGAACACCTTCTACAAGGTAAGCCAGAGCTTAAGTGTGACACCATAGTAATATGGACTTGCTCTCGTGATCACACCGCATCCCATTTTTCCACTTTCTTTGATTAATGATTATATAATGACCCTTCAGTTTGATCTAGTTCTGCAGCTCTTGACATGGATTCATGGACAATGATTCTGCAGAGTCTTGCTCTTGGCATCCCCTTTACTGGATATGACCTCAACCACTTTAGAAAGAGAGGCCATGACTTTGCTTCTGTATCTGGACCATATGACCTTATCTACATGGATAGATATAAGCATCCAGACTGAATATATTGCCCTATAGGATAGCAGACATAAGGAACTTACAGACTGTATCTTTACACAGAAAAAGGAAACAATGCACAGAGATAACCCAATATCACAGAGGACTTGGTCCAAGTTAGAGAAAAAGAATATGTCAAAGAGTATAGCTAAACTGAAGATTAGAAGGTGACAGCTTTCAAGTCCCATTGCTACCCTTTTCATTTTGCCCATACATATTAGCAGGCTGACAAAAATATCCCATATTCCCATGCTGAGAACACTCGGAGGAATTCAGAGCAGGCAAGTAGTCTCCATCTGAGAAAGAAAACATGGCCTCAGCCCCACCCTACTAAGATTTCTCAACTTTCTCAAGCCATTCTAGAAATACTGGAAGAGCCTACATTACTATCAGAAAGTTTTATTTTGTAAACTAATGTTTTGCTCATTTCTTGCTATATGCTTCCTATTGTATTATCAGTCTAAATACCTGAACCAAATTTTGGATAGGAAACCCATTCTTCTCCAGGGGGTGGCTATGAGGAGCTCAATTTTACATTTTTATATAACATTGCTTTGCTGTAAACAGTTCCTACACATCATTTATTTTTTTAAAAGAAGATGGTATTATTTACTTAAGTCTATGTGTGCTTCCAGAATCCAGAGAGTGTGCTGAAACCTGGATCTTCAGATGGTTGTGAGACACCCAGAGGTGCAGAGAGCTGAACATAGGCCTCTGCAAGAACAGCAAGTGCTCTTAGCCTTTGAGTCATCTCTCCAGTATCCCTAGATGCTTGTGAGAGTACATCTATAGCTTTACTATTAACCTTTCCCAACGTGTCCCAACGTGTTTAGATCCCAACAACAAAATGATCTCTAATTATGATGCTCAGTGGCCACTCCTCTACCATGGCCCATAAACCCTTCAAGGTATTGATACTTCTTTCCCACAGCTCAGTGCATGTATATTCAAGGGTTGACCTATTCTTGCCAAAAGAAACAGCGTGTAATTCAGGTTATAACCCAACAGCAGCTACATAGATTACAGATTAAGCTAATTCAGAATGAATATCTGAGTCATCCATTCCCAGAGTAAAGAGTATAATAAATGGGGAGACTGTGCTGCTCAGATGGAAATGGTGCCTCCTCCCCGTCCCAGGGAGCACAGTGCAGTACAGTCATCCCTTTCAGTTGTCAAGCTTGCTGTTAATTTTGTCTGCGTTGCCAGCCAAGGGCAGGAAGACATAGGATGATGAATTATTGATTTTCACTTGCTTTTGATTGGGGAGCAGGTTTGCAGCTTATTTCCACGTAACTCTTTTCATCTTCATGGTAATAAATACAAACATCCATTCAATTTATCCGTTGTAGTTAGCACCTTTGAGATAAATTGTAGTTTTAACCATTTCCTTGTTAGGCTCAGCAAATGAAGAGCTACACTCAAACAGATCCTTTGAACACATCAGTGCTTAAAAATAGAAATTTAATTTTAAAAAGAAACGTGGACAGTAGATGGTGAGTACAGTGTGGGGAAGATTTCAAGTACCGCGGCTGTGATTGAGGGATACTGTTTCCTTGATCAAATTGATCAAATTCAATTTCCCAATCATCAGGCCTTGGTTTATTTATGCTAATTCTCTGGGCTTCTATAGTTTCCCCAGGCTCTCAGCTCCTCTATATCCTGAGCCAAGCAGCACTGCCCTAAAAGCTCTCTCCCTGCATGCTTTTGTTTGCTGTGTCTATGCAGTGCTGAAGAGCTCTTATGCTTTCCCTGCATTTGGTAAGGAGACAATGCTTTCAAAGAGCAACTTGGGTAGCTGTTGGCCACAAAGTAGACCCCTTGCTGCTCAGCAGCTGTTTGAAAATTTCTGGTCCAAAACTGTATGATGATTTGATTTTTCACGATTTTTTTCTTTTTTAATGAGGATGGTGGCCAACTCACAGCTTTAGAACAGTGTCATGTCTAAAATCGGCACAGTTTGCCAGACAGCTCATAATTCAAATGCACCTCAGTCTGGGCTTCATACAAAAAGATACACTTTTCTTTCCGATCCAGCTGAGAGGCAAGGCACACCAAATTGACCACATACATTTAAAAAAAAAACCTCATATCTGCTAAGTCATTTTGCAGTATAGATCCCAGGGGTTATACCTTTGCTTGAGCGTTTTTCTGTGCAGAAAGGCTAATTAGATTCAGACTATACTCATTAAAAATGAATTTTCTTAAAGTTAAAAAAAAACTCATGGGTAAAAGTAATTACATGTCAAATTTCCAATATTCAATTGATGGGGTTTATAAATCATTTATATGTTTCATATAGATGAAAAAAAGACAAAATTATTCAATATGTCAAAAGCTATTTTAACTACTTATCAGTATACTGGACAGATGTCTACAGATTACAAAGTCAAAAGCATGAAACTGAAGCAACAACGTGGAGACAAAGTGTTGCATTGTTGTAAGATGGATGTGGTTAAGTCATGTTTGGGTGAAAAAGAAGGACAGGACTGTATCATTTTTACATAAGCCTTGTGGAAGAGCAAAATCTACAGAAGATATGCAAAGAATTCTTAAAGTAAGGGTCAAAGTGCATAGCTATAGAAAAGACAGGCACGAGAAGAGGAAAGCAAAAGTGATTACTACAAACAAGCAAAAAGCAATTACTAAATCAGCAGTCGTAAGTTATCACCTTTCAAAAACTTCTTTACAGGCAAATGGATTCAAAATTTAATAAAATAGGTGAATGAAACATATTAAGATGCAGTACCCAGTATGTTGCCTATAAGAGACACATTATGCCTCTAGACAGAAACTAGTGCAAATGAAAACATGGAAAAGATTTTCTAAACAAGTGGAAACAAGCCAATGAAAAAGAATAAAAAAAAATCTCAGGTTAAATACACTATGTGCTAATATAAAAAAAAATGGAAACAAAGAAGAGCATCCTGTAATAAGAATGTTTACCTTTCATCATGATGGAACTATTATAAATATGTGTACCCAACACTGGAACACCTAAAACAAAAAAACAAATCAATGGAGAATAGGGGTGGCCAGGGCAGAGTAGTCCCTCACCATTCTGCTTCTATCAATGGACAGAAAATCAAGAAGGAAACCTTGACCTAAGCGTATCCTATAGAACAGAGGCCAAAAGACTCATGTGTACACCATTTAGCAGTAGTAGGACACACAAGCTTCTACAAAGCATAACATTCTTTTTCCAGGATAGATGATGTATAAGAAATCAAACAAGTCATTACAATTAAAAAATTAAAATTATCTTACTAAAGTGAACAAGAAATGAGGAAAATAACTTTAGAAAATCAGTAATTACAGGGAAACAAACAGAGGAACCTGAGCAATAAGTTAAAGGAGGGAGTACTAGAGAGGACTGAGAAATATCCTAAAACAGAATGAATAAAGACTATACTAAAATGTTATATCTGGAACAGTTTTGAGAGATGTTCATGACAATAAACACCTTCATTAAAAACAAAAAATAACTTTCAAATACACAACTCATCACTATGGTTCAAAGAAGTAGAAAAAGATAGAAAGTTAAGTTCAAAATTGGTAGAAAGACAGAAATAGCAAAGAGTATGTCAAAAATAGAAGAAATAAAGGCCAGGAAGACAATGGAAAAGGTTAATAAAACTAATAATTTTATTTTAAAAAGATAAAGCAACAGAAGTTTAGATATTCTAACATTTTTGAAAGATTCATATAAAATCAAATATGAAAAAGAAGAATGACAACATATAACAAAAATACAAAGGATGATGAGAAAATATTTTAAGTTCCTGTTAGAGTTGTTGCTTAGAAGAAACATACAAATGGGTACACAGGCAGCCTATCCTGATCTATTAAGACTAAATCAAACATGGATAGATAGATAATGAGAGGAGAGACTGAGTCAGTTGTGTAAAACCTACTCCATCCATAAGAGACAAATCCAGATCAGATGATTTCTGGGCTGTGTACCCAATACTTAAAAAAGTAGGACACACCTATTTAAGCTCTCCCAAAGAAGTGATGAAGAGACAATGCTGATAATGATGCATCATGAGGCTAATTTTGCCCATATACAAAAGCTGAATAAGGACAATACAAGAGTAGGTCAATATCCCTGATGGGCATATATACAAATAGACTAGCAATAAAATACAAGCAAACCAAGATAAACAACACATGAAGGGGATCATTTACCATGGTCAAATAGATTTTATCATTGGCATTCAAAGATGGTTCAATACTTTTTCAACTCATAGAAATAACACCAGCAATAATTAATTGCTTATATCATTTGATTCCAAAAGGCATATGAAAAAACTCATCATGTGTTCATGAGAAAAAGAAAAACATACCTTAGGTAAACTGGGTATAGAAAGAAAATGCCAATAGAATTTGACTACTGTTGGGTCATGTTTAGTATCAGGTTCAAAGGTTAAAATGGAAAGTGCTTCAGGTTCAGCAATGCAACACAGGTGTCATTATTCTCACTTCTACATAGCACAGACAGGAAGTAGAAACCATCTAAACAGGCAGAGGAAGAAGCTGAACCATTTGTAGGTGACATGCTTATATGTAGAAACCTCAACATCTCTAAAATTCTATAAAGTTGAGGAATATCATAACTGCATACAAATGTCAGCTGCCATTTTATGAATACACTCAGAACAACCCATTCTTGAAAGAAGTCAATAAAAAAAATCCCACTCACATGGTTAACAAATACTTAGAAAAACTGAAGAACTACACTATATACTGATAGCAAATTTTTAAAGAGTTAGAAATAAAAAATATGTCTCATGTTTAGGAATTAGAAGTGACACTATGACATATCTAGACCATGCAAAGCAACCTACAAACCCAATGCAAGTCTATTGTAATCTGAAAATAATTTATCACAAAAAATAAAACATACTAATTGGTAAATTATATATGGAACTACAAAAAATCCTGAATCATCAAGAACATATATAGAAAAAAAGAATAAGGCTACAGGGAGCATACAGTGTTACTTCAAAACTCTGCTGTGAAGTGAAAAGTCTGCTGTGAAGTGAAAATCATCAAAGAGGATATAGCAGAATAGAAGAGACCCAGAAGAGTAAACTCATAAATTTATGGTCAACTGAATTTCAGCAAATATGCCAAGACATAGAGTAGGAAAATGAAAGTCTCTTTGATAAATTATGTAAAAAGAAATACACCCATACACGAGGCAAAATTAGGCCAGTGTCTCACATTATATGCAAACTTCAACATAACAAATATTAAAGACTAAAGAAGACTTGAAAAATTGTAGAAAACAGAAAGTCCTTTTCCTTCTGGATCCTAACCTCACACATAACAAAGCACACACAGGCAAATGGATTATATCAGATGAAAAGCATCTATGCAGCCAAGGAGGAAACCTCCAGAGAAGAGAGACATTCTATAGAAGGTGAAAGTAGTTTCAAATATTGTACCTGATAAGCAATTAACTCTCTCGTGAGTCACTGATGTCCACAAGGAGCTCAAACAGCACAGTAGCGAGAAAACAAGTGAGAAAGGGACAGAGCTTAAATAGGTATCTCAGGAAATAGTTACAAATAGATAACAGGCATGAAAAAGTAAGCACAAAAATGATCAGAGGAGTGAAAACTGAACTCATGCCTACAAAGATGAGGGCTGGGAGATGGCTTGGTTGGTTATGCACTTACCATGTAAGGGTGATGTTTAAGTCCATGCACATAAATTTCTGGTATAGTAGAACAAACTGACAACCAATCTAGCTACCAGTGAGCTCCAAATCCCGAAGAGAACCTGTCTTAAAATTTAAGGTGGAGAATCTTCACTCTCAATGGAAAAAAGATAGCCTTTTCAACAAATGGTGCTGGTTCAACTGGAGGTCAGCATGCAGAAGAATGGGAATTGATCCATCCTTGTCTCCTTGTACTAAGCTCAGCTCCAAATGGATCAAGGACCTCCACATAAAGCCAGATACTCTAAAGCTAATAGAAAAGAAACTGGGGAAGACCCTTGAGGACATTGGTACAGGGGGAAAGTTTCTGAACAGATCACCAATACCGTATGCTCTAAGATCAAGAATTGACAAATGGGACCTCATAAAATTACAATGTTTCTGTAAGGCAAAGGATACCATCAAAAGGACATATCGGCAACCAACTAATTGGGAAAAGAGCTTCACCAACCCTACATCAGAGAGAGGGCTAATATCCAATATATATAAAGAACTCAAGAAGTTAGACTCCAGAAAACCAAATAACCCTATTAAAAAATGGAGTACAGAGTTAAATGAAGAATTTTCACCTGAAGAACTTTGGATGGCAGAGAAGCATCTTAAAAAATGCTCAACTTCATTAGTCATTAGGGAAATGCAAATCAAAACAACCCTGAGATTTCACCTTACACTAGTCAGAATGGCTAAGATTAAAAATTCAGGAGACAGCAAGTGTTGGAGAGGACGTGGAGAAAGAGGAACACTCCTCCACTGCTGATGGGGTTGCAAATTGGTACAACCACTCTGGAAATCAGTCTGGCAGTTCCTCAGAAAACTGGGCACCTCACTTCCAGAAGATCCTGCTATACCACTCCTGGGCATATACCCAGAAGATTCCCCAGCATGTAATAAGGATACATGCTCCACTATGTTCATAGCAGCCCTATTTATAATTGCCAGAAGCTGGAAAGAACCCAGGTATCCCTCAACAGAAGAGTGGATGCAAAAAATGTGGTATATCTACACAATGGAGTACTATTCAGCCATTAGAAACAATGAATTAATGAAATTCTTAGGCAAATGGATGGAGCTTGGGAACGTCATACTAAGTGAGGTAACCCATACTCAAAAGATGAATCATGTATGCACTCACTAATAAGTGGATATTAACCTAGAAAACTGGAACACCCAAAACATAATCCACACATCAAATGAGGTACAAGAAGAACGGAGGAGTGGCCCCTTGTTCTGGAAAGACTTAGTGAAGCAGTATAGGGCAAAACCAGAACAGGGAAGTGGGAAGGTTTGGGTGGGAAAACAGGGTGAGGGAAGAGGGCTGATGGGACTTTCGGGGAGTGGGGGTCTAGAAAAGGGGAAATCATTTGAATGTAAATAAAAAATATATCGAATAAAAAATAATCTCGCAAAAAAAAAATTTAAGGTGGAGAGTGATTGGGGAAGACAACTGATACCATGCTCTAGGCTCCACACAGGCTCCATACTAGTAAACAAGTGCTTCAGTACACATCAAACATAAATGTGTAATAAGGATGCCATATAATACAGCTGCCTTACTATTGGCTGTATGTTTAGATGAAATTTAAATAGTATGTCAAAGAGATACCTGCATTGCTTTGCTCACTCTAGCACTGTCCACTACAGCCAAGATATGGACAAAGCCTTAGCACTTTGTCAGTGCTTCAATGGACAAAATCAGCATTGTTTGCAGACCCAGGACACATGTCTGTGTGTATGTCTATATATACTTAACTCCTCCCCCCCCAAAAAAAACCCCAAGAAACCCTGTCATTCATGATACCATAGCTTCTACATGAATACATTATGCACATTATGTTGCATGAAATAAGTTGGATTTTCAGTAACTCAAATGCTGTGTGAGTTAATCCCATAGAACCCCAAGGGAAATCAGTGAGCTACCAGCATCCTGAAACAATTTTTACAGGAAAAAGGCAGGATCAATGGCTACCATATTTTAATGATATGCTAGGAATATGCTCAAGAAATCTACTATGCAACATATTGATTATCGTGACTAAAGTGTATTATTTAAAATTAAAAAGCATCGACTATTTCTTTTTAAAATTAGTATGTGAAGCAGTAGATATGTGTGTTAGATTATATTATAAAATGTATAATTTTTTTAAACTTCCCATTGTCAAAACATTCATGTAATTTGGGGTCTGGAAGAATGTCTCAGTGGTTAAGAGAACTTGATGGTCTTGCGAACGACACAGTGCAGTTCCTAGCATCCACACTGTAGCCCATGACCATTCATAACTTTAGTTCCAGGGAATCCAATCCCGTCTTCTGTGCACAGATGTTGTGTACAGATGTACATGCAACAAATATGTGTCCATACAAAACCAAACAGATGTATCTTTTAAAATGCATTCAATTTGGTCTACTTCAAGATGAATTAGTCAAAATGTAACTTTTAAAATATTATAGCTTCTGTTTTTTTCTTTCTAATCCTTTCAATTTTGAAGAATATTAAAAATATTACTTTAGATAAAATTATTTGCTATAAACTATGCATACTTTCTTATGCATATCTCTTTGTGTTTATATTTTTTGGGCATGAAGAATGAACTACAAAAACTAAAAAAAATAAAAATAAGTTATAAGGTAAAAGTAAAAATAATAGCACTTTATCCCGGTGAGTTCAAGGGCAGGCTGATTAAATTGAAAACCACGAATTTCATGAAAGTCATTATTTTCCACACTGCAGAATAGGTATGTGATTCACCAGTGTCTAAACTGTGTCTAGCTCATTTGTCTTTTTCCATTTCACTCCTTAAGTTAGAGCAGAGCTACTACTCCTGGGAATTGGGAGGGGACTCTGCTGGAGAGCTTAGCAAAGGAATGGTATGTTTCTTTCTGTCAGTATAGAACAAGACCGCTTGGTTTAGGAAAGGCACAACGATTTTATTTTTGGAGTCAAGGAAAGTGTCCTGAAACTTGCTTGATGACAGACTGACTGAAATTCCATGAGAGTTAGCTGAAAGGGAAGAAAGAGAAAAGCAAAAGGCAGGATGTTTGGCTGAAAAGAGATATTAATGGCCACACCCATATCCTATGCTGGTTTGCAAGTTTATCAGTGTTTTGACTTGGGCAGACACTGGTCATGTTTGAATGTCAGCTTCTTTATCTTGAAGGTGAGGGTGACAAGGTTTGCCATTGCTGAAAAGAGAGAAACCATGTGGCAAATGACACTGAAATTATGAAGAAACAGGAGCCCTAAACCCACCAGTCTTAGTGTAACAGGCTGTGTATTGGGAAGCAATTGAAAAGCAACACAGAATGTAAAGGCCTAGGATATGCAGACATGGACCTATGTCTGCACCAAAGGAAACCAGACATCCAAATCCAATCTGAACACCACTGAGGCTCATGCTTACTTCTGTGGGCATGATGGCATCTTCCTGTATACTCCCAGATGAGATGGTCCTACTCGCCAAAGAGTTTGCTTCTGCATTTTGTATCTTTGACTAGAAAGTACTCAAAGACAGTTTGCCTTCTTCAGTTGTTGTTCCCAAAGTCTCAGGGTTGATCCTTGTACCAGTAGCTGTGGCCAGAGTAAGATTGTAACACACCCACACAACAGCTCTGTCAAGACTGGTGAGCAGTAGTTTTTAGAAGGGCTAGATCATGGTTCTTTAAAAAGTTTCTGAATTGTGAGAGATATTCAACCACACACACAAAGCCTTCTACACAATATCCAGTTGTGTAACTGAAGAGTTACAACAATTCCGTATCACATATGAAGAAACACATCATTTACACATACATTACAGAACTAGTACAATGGGAAGCTTAGGAAGTCAAGTAGGCTTGCTGCTTAAAGTTGGAAATACTGATTCTTACTGGCATTTAACTTGGTTAATTTTTTTTGTCAGTAGACTTCTCTGGATGCCAGAATCCTAGCCCTGAAAGGTGAATAGGACCCATTCTTGTCTCCCTGTGGAGTTAAGAGCAGACAAGAGTTGCAAGCAATTCTGCCTTGAACTTGAATTCTGGCTTCATGAGCCAGAGCTAAACTCAAAGACAGGGATTCTTTAGATGTTGTAGGTCACAAACCTTTGATGTAATTCACTTCCCCACATCTATATTATCCTCCTTTCCCCCCACAGAGTACAAAACATCACACCTTTCATGCTAAAAAAGTGAGTTTCACAAGTGCATGCTGATTTTTTCATAACCCTTGGTGGTCCAGTCCACCTAAGCATGTAGATCTCAGCAGAAATGAAAGAGAAGCGGTTCTATGGTGCTAAAAATGGATGCGGAGAGATTCTGACAACATATTTTATCTTCAAGATACCATGTATTTAGTGCCCATACAGTAATCCCAGAGAAAGAAATATACCAAGTCTGAGCAGGTTCCCTACTAATACACTCACCAATAATCACTTGCATCATCTGATGCGAGTCTTTGAATTTCTGAAAAAATAAAAACATCCACTTTACCCTTCTTCATCAAATACACCAAATGTACATGCTTCATGTGTTTCAGCTTCAGTAGTGTGAAGGATAGAAGTACTTTTGACTTATTTAAGAAGAAAGTGACAAGATGGTAGACACATGTGTGATCACATCTGGATTCACTTATGCACTAGTTTATTCATCCCCGAACCAACAGAGTAATTATTAAGGCTTAGCTAACTACAACTAAAGAGAAGACACAAGGAGAACTTAATTTCTATGCATGGCATTTATGTTAAAATTTTGAAATAAATAAACACATTAACATTTAAAATTGACTATGAGGACAGTAGAATCATAAAGCTAAATATCTTGAAGATATGGTAGAACATTTGCTTGATAATGAAGCTAAAGGAAAGGAAAGCAACTTCTCAAAGTACCAAGATACTCCAATTTGCTATTTCTTGTGTTGTTTTTTTTTTTTAAATTTTGCTTTCTTTTTGTTGGTCTAGTTATTTTGAGTGTGTGTGTGTGTGTGTGTGTGTGTGTGTGTATACAAATGCAATTATGTATGTGTGTATGTATGTGCACATGGAGGACAGAGAAGAAATCTCAGGTATTCTTCCTCAAGAGGCACCCACATTTTTTCTTTGAGGCAAGGTCTCTCATTGGCTCAGAACTCACTAAGGAGGCTAGACTACTTAGCCAGCGAAGCCCAGGCACCTACTTGTTTCTGACACTCCTGTGTTGGGATCACAAGAATGTGGCACTGTGACCATCTTTCTGATTTTATGTAAGCTCAGGAAAACCATCTCAGGTATGCGTGCTCATAGGCATGCCCTTTCCTGACTGGACCATCTCCCAGTCCCCATTTCTTTTTAGTGAACATTACTATGCTGCTCATGTAGACTTGGCTCATCAGTACCATGACAAACTGTCTCGTGGTACAATGCACTTTACACTGTTTCTTTATATTTTCTTCCTGGTAAAAGTGTGTGACGGTGCACTGTGCAGCTGAAAATTAAAAAGACGTATCTAACTGAAAGGCACACATTCCTTGAAATCACATTAAATCAAATCGAGGAGCTTCCTGCTTAAAAAGTTACTCATATACATTCATAAAGTGCTTTAATTCTCTACTATGGATGGTAATGTATCCTGGAGTTTTCCTAGTATACTCTGAGCCTGAAACAGGAAACAAGCCACTCTTCTGAGAAAAAGGAAAAACAGTGAGTATCCGACAGATGGTTACAAAAACTAAGGCATTTGCATATTGTAGTGAAGAAGCTGGTTCCACTGCCTCCTGTGCACATTTCTCCCACAGTCAGCATAATTCTGTTACTGCATCATATCTCATTTCTCAGGAAGTTCCCCATAGTTATCATTAAGACTGATGATCCCTGGATCTACCTCTAGTTACAGGTTAAAGAGTGTATTAAATAGATAGACAAGGCAAAGTGTCTGATAACAAACGGAGAGGTAGAGATGGAGTTTTTTAGTGTTCGTAGGTTTAGGAAGCTCAGCAAGTTCAAAGCCTGTAAGGTAGAGCAGCGAGCTAAAGTCTCAAGAAAGCTTGGACACTGCAGAGTTACAAACACTACCTACATCTAGAATCTAAAACATCATGTGCTTATATGCATATGCACTGCAAAGTGGTTGTGAATATTCAAAAGTATAGATGCCAGCTCCCTCACAGAGGCACTTTTGGGAAATGTGATGGTATATTTGTGCAATATAAATATATGAAATGTACTCTTCTTCAAAATATCAAATTTGCAATCCAAAATTATCAGCCCTAGCCATGACACTGCTCCTGAAATCCCAACACTGACTCTGAAATGTGCTCACAGCTTTGTACGTTTGGCTCATGTCTTCCCAGCACACTCTGTGTCCCCTGGTTACCACTGTTCTATTCTTTTTCATGTGTGTTCAATTTTTAAAACATTCAACATGGAAGAATATTTTCTTCATTCTTTCTTTGGTTTATTGCATTTAACAATAGCTTCCAGTTTTATCCATGTCATTGCAAATGTTAGGATGTCATATTAAACTGTTGTATATTAGTCACACACACATGCACACAACATACATACACACATGTACACACATGAATACACATACAAATGTGCACACACATGCATGAGCACATACATACCCATGCACATACACCACACACTAGTATACCTAGTCATTTATCCACCAATGGGCATGCATTAATGTGAATAACACTTTAGTGAATGTGTCTATGTGGTTATCTCTACAAAGTCTTTATCTCATTTTATTTGGACACATATACAGAAAAGGGACTGTCCTTTTACATTCAGAAGTTCTATATTCCTTTACTTTTTTATAACCTCCACAGTGATATTCATAATAAACTTAAATTCTTACAAACTCCAAAGGTTTCTGTTTCTCCATACTCTTAGTGACACTTGCTGTTTCTTTTCAGTAGAAGTCATTGGAACAAGTATGTGGTAGTGTCTGTCTAATAGTGGTTTGGTTTTATTTCTCTGACTGTAAACAATGTTAACACCCAACTCGCTATGGAATCACAAAAGACACTGGATGCCTAAATTGGTCTTGAGAGAATTGAGTTGGAGGCCTCATACTTCCTGACTTCAACGTATATTACCAAGCTGTGTTAGGCAAAATGTCTCAGGGCCATTGACAACAGAGCAGTTCAGCAGAGAGCATACAAACAACTCAAGTGGGAACCTGTAATGAACCTTAGAAAATGTACTACACACAAGGAAGAGGGAGAGCCTTCACTAAATACTGTTGTGGGACTTGTGCTTCCATGTGAAACAAAACTGGACTCTACACCTGTCAAAAACCCAATATCAGCTCTGAAGTCATGTCTTTATAAGAATACACATATGAGGTGTTCCTGGTGGTGACTGTTTTGGAACCTACACTAAACACACAGACAACAAGTGAAAATTAGCAACAAGAAGACAGAAAGCCATATTTGAGTCAAAGGAAACAAAAGAATCAAAATAATTTTGAGACATTGTTAAAAATATTTGTACCCAATACACATGACAAGGGCTTAATATCTGAAATAGATAAGAAATGTGTAAAACTGAAAAGTCAAGAGAAATAACCAAATATTTTTTCAGTTTCTTTTTTTTTAAATTTATTTTCTATATTCTTTGTTTACATTCTAAAAGCTTTCCCCTTTCCCAGTCCCCCCCCCATATGTCCCATAAGTCCTCTTCTCTCCATCCATTCTCCTATCTTTCCCCCTCCCTTTTCTCTGTCCTGGTACTCCCCTACAATGCTGGATCAAGCCTTTCCAGGATTAGGGCCCTCTTCTTCCTTCTTCATGGGAATCATTTGATATGCTAATTGTATCTTCAGTATTCAGAGCTTCAAGGCTAATTAATATCCACTTATCAATGATTTCATTCCATGTGTATTCTTTTGTGATTGTGTTACCTCGCTTAGGATGATATTTTCCAGTTCCATCCATTTGTCTAAAAAATTCATGAATTCATTGTTTTTAATTGCTGAATAGTACTCCATTGTGTATACATACCACATTTTCTGTATCCATTCCTCCATTAAGGGATATCTGGGTTCTTTTCAGCTTCTGGCTATTATAAATAAGGCTGCTATGAACATAGTGGAGCATGTGTCCTTATTTCATGCTGGCGAGTCCTTTGGGTATATGCCCAGGAGATACCTCCAGAAGTGTCATGTCCAGTTTTCTTAGGAACCGCCAGACTGATTTCCAGAGTGGTTGTACCATCTTACAATCCCACCAGCAGTGAAGGAGTGTTCCTCTTTCTCCACATCCTTGCCAACACCTGCTGTTTCCTGAGTTTTTAAATAACCAAATTTTAAATATGGGAAAATGACCTCAATAAACATTTTGTCAAATAAAATATGAAATGGCCAGAAGTTCTGTGGAAAGTGTTTTAGTTTTCTATGTGACGACTCTAGTCCAGGCTTCAGGTGCAGGGTAAGGGATACGGGTGTAGGTGGGGACTTCTACTCCACAGTCCCTCTCCAGTAAGCTTTGGGGTTTTGAGGGAAATCTCCTTTACTTAAAGTTATTTGACTACAAATATTAGCTGGCATCTACAAGACCACTTCATGGCAACATCCACAACATGCCAAGTAACAGAGCTCTCTTGTGGCAAGTACACTAGAAATTATTCATGGGATGCACATGGAGGCCAGATTTCAAACTCGTGCTGTTTCTCTTGAGAACTCTAATGTGTCTGTGTTTAGTTTTCGAGATGGGATTTTCACTGAGACTCAAGGCTGAGTGACTCAGCCGGGCTGTCTGATAACCTAGTAGCATGGATCCTCCTGTCTCTATCATCTCAGTCTTGTGGTTATAAGCATACCAATTCCCACAACATGCAGATATTTTTCTTTTTAATATAAATGCTAATGCTCTGAACTATCTTCCCCGCCCCTTAAAGAAGTAAATATGTTACAAAATACATGAGTGAATGAAAGAAAGAAATGGTCATTCACTGGAACGCAACAGACAAATGGACTCTACAAAATGGCTAGCTTACATAAGTATGATGAATTTGGCCAGATGGTCCACCAGCTAATATGGAATGGAGTCTGGTGTGCATCTTGAATTCTCTTCTTGGCCCAATGCTCTAATAACATATGATTATAAAATAAGCTGATAGCTCTTAAATGAATGGTTACTGCTACAGTCTCTATATGATCATGTACTTATTCAGAGCAGAAACAACAGTATAATACCCAGAATTTATATCTTCTCAATGTTGCTTGATTATTGTTGGAATGAGTAGATTTAACGTAAAGACTCTAACAGACATATTTCTAACTTGGAGCACCTGTGGAGCATTTATAAGGTCCTTGTATTTATCTATCTTGTTTTGAAAGTTTTAAGAAATCAGACAATTCTTACTTTTTTTCTCTCTTACACTCTTGTATGTGTTTATTATTCATTAGAGGGTCAAAGGGTGGGAGGGGCATGCCCAAAGAATTATGTCCTAAAATTTAACAAACAAACAAACAAAAAACCAAAAAAAAAACAAACACATTATTTTACATGTGAGAAACAAGTGGGTTTCCCCGAATAGGGAAAAATGAATGCAAGCCACCCCACATTATATTCCTTCTAAGACCTCATCTGAATTCTATGCCATCACCGGGAGTCAAGTTTCTCTGTAGGTCAAAAGGAAAAGTGGCCTCTGTTTACAGCTGAGTGACAATGTCTACTTGATCGCCTGATTCAGAACATTATCCCTGGGAACATGCATCCTTATCAAAATGCCAAATATATCTGCTATTTCCACACTACCAGACAAGACACCTTAGTTCCACAATTGCAGCTGTTTTGTGTATTTGGCTTGTAACTTGCAATGATCAAATGTCTGCTCAACCTACAAACCCTAGAGCGTAAAGTGCCATTGTTTACAACTATGGCAAACATTTCACCTCTTCTGCTCTAGTCTCCATTTGCTGAATACTTTCAAATGTAATGGGACATGACACAGTCACATGAATAGTAAGTAGATACCATAGAATAACATATATGCTGTCTGATATCTGCGAAATTGTGACCTTTCATTTATAAATGAAATAATACACATATATGTGCAATTACATGTTTTCAAAACACTGACTCATTAGCTATTCATTGGTATACATATTGGAATCACACACACACATACACACACACACACACACATATATATCACATGTAAACATACATACTCCATATATATGCCTGGCACACCCATGTTATTCAGTAAGAACTTTAAGCATAGATCTAATCAGGGTTCTGTCTGCAGAACAAACACTAATTCAAAAAGCCAAAATTTTTAATTACATAAGCAAAAGTTACATTAAGTTCTATCAAGGAAATCTCTGTAGTAAGGGAACATTTTTCACTAAGTGGAAGGGAAATGAGACCTCAACAAGGTCTCATTTCCAACAGATCTGGAAAAATTGGTAGAGACAATTAAAGAGGAGTCCCCGTGTCTTACTTTCCTTGCATGCCGTATCAGGGAATTGGACTAAATTTCCTTCCAACCTGAGACTATATCAGCTGCCAAACCCAGAGATGAAGTTTAACTTCGAGCGGAAAACAGATGTGGCCTTTGCTTAGAAAATTTCTGGTTTTTACATTCATGGGGATTGTTTATTCCATGACTCAGAAAGAAAAGATGGTTCATGGTCACATATTGAAAAAAGATCTGGTTGCCAAATGCATTTTGAGACTTTTCCCAATCTTTTTTCAATATGCTCAATTCAAATCCTCTGCATGAGCTAAGTTCTCCTGGGATTTTCATTGTACCTTTTAATCAAAATCTCAAGTATAAACCACACAAGGACTTGGGCTTCTCTTTTGATTTGCACAGAGGGACTAAGGGATTGTTTCCTTTCGTAAACAGTCATTTCTTTGAAGGAAAATATGCTTCAAATTAGGCACCAGTTTAATGAATGGGCGATGAGCACAGTCCTGTGAAGAAACAGGCACATCCTGCATTTACATCAATCCTTGGATTTGCTTGTTTTGGAAATACTCATGTCTCAGTTTTCCTCTGATTTAAACCATCGTTTCAACTTCATGCTCATTTTAGGGCAGAGCAACAAGTATTACTAGTTGTTATAGACGCTGGTTATGGGATGTGGGCACAGACATTTTGACACCAAGCTTTCCAAAAGGGAAATGTGTTTTATTTTAAGTCAAATAATAGTTCAACTCTTAAAGTATCTTCCATATATGTCTTGATATTTGATACTTTCTATAGCTTTTTTATAGTCATATAAAAGAAATTACTACAGATAAGCTATGTGGAAAAACTGAGGAAGGGAAATTCACACTTGACTCCCTAAGCTCATAATACTCACGTGGGTAGTTTCACAAAAGACCTACAATACCTATGTTTTCTGCTAAGATATATTAGTTTGCATGGTGCAGTTCCACATATGAATATATCATTGCATTTTATATAAACAGACCATCCTAAATTCTTCCAGCTGTTCCTTCAAGGAAATCCAGATAAGTACCTTCCTTTTAGCTCACACAGATATTTTGAATTCTATTATAATCCTTCTCAAACATGAGTTAACATGTATGCATATTTACATTTTTTAGGAGATAGTTTTTCATCTAACAAATTTTAAAGATATTATTTCCCTTCTTCCTTCTTCATTTCTTTGTTTATTCATTCAGTTTTCACTTTCAAACTAAATGGAGATGAAAATGAAACAGCTTCTGGTCTCTAATTTGTGATCTTCCTGTGTCAAGCTCCTGAAACCTGAAATTTCAGGTATAAGCCATCCTACCAACCTACTGGTATTATTTAAAGACACACAGCCTATCTGCCAGACCAGTTCATGTACAAATATCCAAAGGTAATGATTAAGAGTCAGAAAATCCTGGAACTACAACTTTTCCTACACAGTTAACTACGAATTATTTGCCATTCAAAGACAGTCAGAACACAACTGACTTCCTATGATGACAAGGAGTTAGTTATATATTTCAATTCAATGCCTGTCTTATTCCTTTACCTTGTATTTTCTGAAGAATGCTCTGGAGTAAACAAGGCAAAGGGAAGCCCATTTGGAAACTCAAGATTTTTATATCAAAAATATAACCAGGAGTTATTTGGCTGTAACCATCTCCAGACATGAACTTTTGACCTGAACACCGCTACTACTGATGAAATGCTTATTAAGTTTAATGTAGTAAGATATAGCATCAGGAGATAAAGATATCCAATAAATTCCTGAGTAAACCAAGTTTTTTCTCAACTTTTGGAAACAATTTTAGGTGAAAATTTAGAATAATAGGAGCAACCACTATGTAATAAGACCTTGGCATGGGATGTTCTCCTAAGATTTCTTTATTAAATGGTTCTAAAGCTCTTATGTTTCATACATATGAAAGCTGTTAAAGCCATAGCATGCTCTGCGACATTTTTTTTTGATCGTTAATAATGTCATCTTTATTTTAAGACCTAATTTCAATTTCTTTTTTTTGTTTTTATTGTTTTTATTTTTTTTTATTCGATATATTTTTTATTTACATTTCAAATGATTTTCCCTTTTCTAGTCCCCCACTCCCCGAAAGTCCCATAAGCCACCTTCTCTCCCCCTATCCTCCCACCCACCCCTTCCCACTTCCCCGTTCTGGTTTTGCCCTATACTTCTTCACTGAGTCTTTCCAGAACAAGGGAAGCCATGATACATGTTCACATCCAAATGCTTATTAACTGTAGGGTTGGGTTGCTTAAATGTTTGTACTTCATATTATTTATCAAAACAGGATGTCAGAGTGAAGCTTAACCATGTTGGGCTAAGCAGGTATCACAACCTCTAGCATGTACAAAGATCTCATCTGCAGTCACTGCTGGAGATGTATGGTAGACAACTAGAAGAGATGAGAAAGCAGGCTACACAGCCCCTGTGAGTTAGGAGGGATTTGCCAGTAAATGCCATGAAAAGATGTAATGGAAGCCTTGGCTGTCTGCTCTAAAAAGATAATCCCTGTGTGTTCTCCATTATAGAAGTACTTGAACAACTCTTCCACCATTTATAAATACCTGGAGACCCTAACCTCCACACAGACACTCCACAAATTCTATGTGCTCTGAATCATTTGTGGAAGAAACATGAGATCCAAGAATTTATTCAGTATAGGTGAATGGATTCATGGAATGAGTGAGGTAACTCAAGTTGGTTGCAACTCTGATTGCATGAGTTAACTCTATGAGGAATTGTTACTTATGTGGAGAGAAACACAACAAGGAATCACTAAACAGCCATGAGAATGTTGTGGCCTTCAGAGTGATCCCCCAAACCTGTGCCAGTCCCACAATGCAGATGTCCTCAGCAGCAGCCAAATGAATCTTTAAATAGCCAAATTTCGATTTTTGTAACTAGAATGTAGCAAATATGTTAGCACAAAATTGGTTGTATTTCTTTCCAAATGAGGGATGGGGCGGGGGGGTGGTCTCTGGGATGTTAACCCTGACCTTCAAAGCATTTGGCATCTGTGTGGATAGTTTAGACTCCCCTAGAAATGTGGCTACAAGTAAAGCAAAGACCCAAAGCTAGCTTAAACCAAAGCTTTGAAGCATGCTGATTTTCATCTTATACATTTGCTTATTTGAAGCTTTTCCAAAAACACATTTGGAGAAAATGAAATAAAAATGCAGAGACAGCAATGTGGTGAGGCAAACATTAAGAGTGAGGTATATTGGTATACCTCTGTTAAATATTTATCATGTATTCATTTTATTGCATGAATACCAGGTCCTTCCATCACTTCTATCAATCCAGCTAGTACACTGACTCAGAAGAGCAGAGTAAGATCTTATTTTTCAACAACACTGGCTTATATTCTTACCACCAGGCCTGTACTGATGGCATTTGTGAGGTGGGAGAGACAGAGGGGACTACCTTAGGAGATGTCTCAGCTTCCTTTTATGATTGCTGACCAAAGAGCGCCAAGCTATCTCCTTGTTTGTTCCTCTATGGAGCTCCCACCTTTTTCTTAAATTTAGCCATTCTATGGCTGACCTTTTGGCTTTTCTTTTCTTTTTCTTTTTTTTTTCTGACTAGACTGACAGGAAAACCATAATAATTAATTCCTGATAACATTTTCATCCATCCTCCTAACATTCACTCCACATTTAACCGGAATTTGGAAAGAAAAAATAAATGCCCTGTAGTAGCTGAGCTCACATTATAAGAGGTCATCTGGCCACTTATCAAGTGTAGCCACCTGTGACACTTCATCCAGCGGTGGGCTAGTGTCAATGCCACACCCAGTAATCATGAGTAAACAGAAATGTATGTTCACACTTATACTCACAAGTACGCTGTGTGTTTCCAACATTGATCTGGGCAATGGATGCATGAAAAGAAACAGACATCTAACATGGATTTTTCAAGCTCACAGATTACTGGTGGAGGCTGAAAATGGTTAATTATGTCCCAAGAGTACCATCAAGAGACATAAAATAACAGATAATCCTTGCACTTGCCTATGATGATTGAGAGGGTGCATTACATCTGGGTTTTGAAAGAAGATTCAAAATTTGGCAGAAAGAAGGGACCTTCTACAGAGAAGAATCTAATCTAAATCAAAAAGGTCATTGCAACAATGATGAAAGATTTTAATCACCTGCAACAGTAAGAGTTATAGCCATGATTCCTGGGTTCAAAGCCAAGAGTTTATTAATTGTACATAATAGGAACTCAAGATTAGATTGCTTAAATGTGTGGACTTCATTGTATTTCTTGTAGGCTTAGATTTTTAAAAACCTACTTTTGATAAGGCTTTTTAAATGTTTTAATGTCTTTTCTGTTTCATCACCCACCAGAGGTAGTAGGAAGGAAAGGTTAATAGAGCAAAGAAGGATGTGGACCTGTTTAGAAATAGTTCTTTGGAGTAAATCCAATCTGTGTTGTCAGGATATCAACAGTTCAGTTCACACAAATCAGCATCGACACCTTGATTCATTTGCAAACACCATTCACGAATCAGCAACTGCTGGACTTGCAAAATCCATTCAAGAATTAACAACAGCAGGTCAATCTAAAAGAAACTGAAAGGCTCTGCCAATTGGCCCAAGTTGGAAATGGCAAGAAACCACTGGAACACCACCATAAGCTTTTCAGTGTGTTTTTCTCTATGAAATCATGACAAACGATGACTAACAAAGGACAGTAATGTGTATGAATAGCACCCAGGGTCATCAATCACTGAAGCCCAGCCTCAACAAAGCCCAACGATGATCAGCAAAGAATGGCATGGCAAATCAATACCACCCAGCATTGTCCAATGCCCATTGGACTATATGTATGTCTTTTCCAAACATCTCATATTCTCTCAAGTATCTATTATAGCAAAACATCATATGCCCGTTGTCTAGGCTGCCTCTAGAAAATTGGCAAAATGTCTCCCCACATGTCTGCTTCAACAAAAACATCCTTTGATAAAACAGGTTCCAGAAAAACATTACATGACACAACCAGTTCTCCAAAGAAACCAGAAATTTCTACGTTAATTTCTCTATCAAAAAAGAATATCAGAGTGATGTTAGCCATATCAATGAATTAAGGAGGTATCACAGCCTCTACCGCATACAAAGACTGTCTGCAGTCACTGTTGCAGGGGCACAATAGTCAACTACAGGAGATAAATGAGAAATCAGTACTGTGGTTCATAGCACCAGTGAGTTAGGATGGATTTGGCAATAAATTTCACACAAAGGTATGACAAAACCAATGGGTATCTACTCCAAGAGGATAATCCCTGTGTCTTTTCAAATCATTTTAACAACTCTTTCACCATTTATAGATGGGGGAATCTATGAAAACTCAAACCTCCATTCCAAGCACATAGACACTTTCAGGTAAATTCAATGTGCTCTGAAAACCAGGTGTGGAAGAAACATGAGGTCCAAGTTCAGATGTAGAGTGGGTGAGTGGACTCAGGTAATCTATCATCTTTTAATCACTGGAATTAACAAGATACATGCTGTAAAGGGATTTGACGATCTGTAGAGATGACTCAGAGTTTAAGAGTTCTCATTGCTTCTTCAGAAGACCATAGTTCAGTTCCCAGGAACAGCATGGCAGCTCATAATCAACTGTATCTCCAGTTTCAACGGGCTCTGATGTTATGGCCCCCACAAGCACTGGACATGTACATGATGCAGAGACATATGCTTAGGAATGCACCAATACACATAAAATAGATTGAATTTCAAAACAGAAAGAAAATGATTCAAGTTAGCTACAATCCACATGCCTCAAAACTGATCACAACATGGAGAACTTTGACCTAGATACTGACCAAATAAATATCCTTTGTAGATGCTTTATTAATAACTATCTCATAATAAATAGATTTATAGAGTAGTTAAAATAAAACACTAACCAGCAAGCTGTAATTCTGGATTGTAAATTTTCAGTTCTGTATGTAATGTATTAAATATTGTATACAATAAAAGTTATTTTACAGAAACTGGGTCATTCCTCCCATCTATTTTTACCACACCTGTCATATGAACACTTCTGCTATGATGGGACATTGCACATCTTCAGTTTCAACAGCTATAGCAGCTTTTTGCTTTTTTAATCAGCCAGCTGCAACATAATTTCTCTAGCTCTCAGACATTTATATGGGCTCTTCATTTTACTGTTATAAAATAATGTGAAAATCTACATTAATTTTTTTAGATAATCTATACATATTTACCTATTTTTACCCCTATATGGTAACTGAAAGCAAGTTCTTGAATATTTAAAAGCATTGTTGGATTTCATTAGGCTACTACTGCTCAAGAATCTCTCAACCTGACCCTTGCTTAGAATCAGGGGTTTCCTTCTTGATAATGAGCGATTGTGAAAAGCTTCTGGACCACACCTAATTTTATGAAAGATGGTGGTTCATGTGAGGCTCAAGCAGTTAGTATTCATTCTCCACTGTTCTGAAGTCCAGATACAGAGGCCACGGAAAGGGAGTATTGATTTCCTTTTTTCAAAGTCTGATGTTAGAACCAGGCCTTTCCTCACATTTTCCTTCATTTCAATACAACAATTACTCTTCAATTTCAAATTTTACATCCAGGGTACAGACCAAGATGAATATCCTAATCTTTACTATAGTCTTGGGATACTAAAAAGATTTGATATTAATGTTTTTATTTTAAGAGAAACATTTCATTTCCTATGGTATAGAATAGATTTTTTTTAAAAAAACTATTCCTTCCAAACTTGATTCATATACTTTGACATTGGAAGGAGACAAATAGTAATTGTAAATAACTCAAGTTAAGCATAGTTCCTCCTTGTGAACATTTCCATTTTCCTTTGGAAAATATATTTAATTGAAGTCTGTCTGTAAACGGATGGTGGTAATATTGCTATAGTTACATTTATTTATGAAATACTTTAAACCAAGTGACATAATAGAAACAAAACATGTTTTAGTACACTAGAAACTATGAGAGGTCTGTAAAACAACACAGACTGTTGCCTATGATATTGGTTGCTTACCATAATGTGCTGCTGAACACACAACATCCTTTAGTTGCAAGATGGAGAGAAAGCAAGCTGGGACTGACCTGAAAGCCCCATCACTCCCATCTAGTCTTCATATCTCTGGAAGGTGCTATGCAGGCCAGTGAGTATTACCCATGGGGAAGTCTGAACCATGCAGTGCTAACCTTCCAGGCAAGTGTGCCCACTGATGCAGTAGTGGAATCAAAATATGTGAGTAATCAATCAATTCCTGAGACCCACTCTACTGGAGGAAAATTCATGCCCTGTACAGCAAACCTGGACAAAAACCCACAGCTGGGGAAGTCACAGGCTCTAGGAGTGGGGGAACCTACTACTGCTGTTTTGCTAAATGGACATGTTATCAGACTGTCAAAAATATTTACATCATATGCATATCTATAGATTTGTGTTGCTTTCAATCTTGGTCAGAGAAGCATCTTCTGTAATGGGCAGCAGTTAGTATAAAGGCTCATAACTGGTCCAAGCACTGAGAATTAATGAGTGTCGAGTTCTCAACACTAAATGAGGCATCGGAATCACTCCTCTACCTCAGAAACACTACACTCAGGGAACATTCAAAAGAAGGGTGGAAAGAATCTAAGAGTTGGCAGATGGGAAGGGGTGTGTTGAAATGCTGTTTTCTGGACATGACTTGGCCACTGTGCCCATGAACTCACTACAGCTATGGTTACTGGGATGAGACAAAGCCAATAAGAAAGAATAGCATTCCAGCAGGCAATACTAATTGGACTCAATGTGCTACAAAAAGAGAGTGAGAGTTAGGGCTAGAGTGTAGGTTTAGATTTTTTTAAAACCCACTTTATTTAGGGTTCTTAAACTCTTCAACCTCTCTTCTAACAAACTTACCAGATAGAGGGAAAGAAGATTAATAGGAAAGTGTGTTGTGGACCTGTTTAAAAGTTGTTACTTGGGCGATTCCACTTTTTGTTGTCAGGATATTAGTAGTCTAGTTCAATAGCAAACACAAAACACAAATCAGCAGAGGTGGCACAATCCAGGAGAAACAGCAAGGCTCTGCTGAATCAGCATGAGTCAGCAAGAGCAATCAGAATCTGCTGGAATACTACAAAGTTCTTTGGCATTTCTTTCTACAAAGTGAAGAGCAACAAAGTTAGCACAGATCAACAAAGACCAGCAAAGAGGGGAAGCTCACCTAGCATAACAGTTAACAGTGCAAGAGTATTCTCTCACTATTTGTGGCTTATTATATATATTCTTTCTAAATATCACACGCCTTCTCAGGTGTTTGTTTTCAGCAAAACATCACATGCCCTCTCACAAGACAGATTCCAGAAAAATATCATGTGACACAACTGAGTTTTTTAAGAAACCAGAAATTTCCACATCACTAGAGCTAGAACTAGAGATAGATAGACAGATGAATAGATGGATGGATAGACTAGATAGACTAAGTAGATAGATAGATAGATAGATAGATAGATAGATAGATAGATAGATAGATAGATAATGATGGTGATGATGATGAAGATAGATATATACATACACAGATACACGCACAGATACATACATACATACATACATACATACATACATACATACATACATACATGCATATATACATACACATACATAGATATAGAGGAAGAAGAAAAGGGGACAAAGGAAGAAAGCATGAAGGTGGAAGGTGGGCTGTGCTGAGAGTTGGAGGGTGCCTTCAGAAAGAAGAGGATGTACTTGGGGTAGATATGACCAGTGCATATGCATATAAATTTATCAAAGAATAAATAAAACTTTACAAAAATATCACTGCACTGGTTTCTTTATTGTTGGTAGGGCAATGCCTCATCCTCTGACCAAGGCAGCCCCACCCTCACTGTGGCTCTAACCCTGTGGTTCTAACACTGTAATCTAACCCTGTTGGTTTAAAATATATGATAATCCTTCTGCCTCAGTTTCTTGTAGACTGAAATTACAGGCCGAGTCACACTGCCTGAGGTTCCCTGAACTGATATTACTAGCTACTCCACTCTTTTTGTATTTAACATGATGAAAAGACAAACAAATGAGCAAAAGAATGCATAATGGTGCTGTGATAAAATCCACAAGTGTGTTTTGGTCAAACCTGTTATCATTTCTTTAAAATCTTACCTCCTGGAAAATCGTACCAGTTTCCTCATATGTAGCATTTATGAGCAAGATATTACCTGCTGGCTGTGTTTGTGCTTTACAGCGAGGAAAGGGAGATCTCTCGGCATCCGGGTGTGGCAGTGCTGTCTATAAACAGGGGTGGCAGTCAGACTTTTCTTCCTTCCAGTTTGTTCTATGGCACATGGTTGGAAGAAGAGAATAGGATCCCTGGACATTTGACCCCCAGGAATGGAGGGGAGCTCTCGTGAGACTTTTCTTTTGTTTTGTCTGTTTCTAATCTATGGAAGTAGTCTACAGCTCAAAAAACCTCATGAAATCCTATGGTAACAAGCTGAAGGCAGTGCCCTTGTGTGTTCTATAAAGACCACCTGAAGACGGAGGTTGCCATGGCGAGGAGGGCCACATACAAGAAGTCAGGCTGAGGTAACCTTCTGCGGAGAAGCAGGGGAATGTAAAAGTGACCTGGCCTTGGCCTTGTGAACAAGCTCAGAACCAAGAGGGGTGGCCCAGTGTCCATCTGTGGCCCTACAGGCTCCATCCAGCTTGCAGTGCTTTGGGGAGTCAGCTGGAATAAGAGAGCTTATTCTGTCTCCCTAGGGCCTTCGGGTTACATGAGGGCAGGAGACACAAACGAGGTGCACAGGAAGGCTGCTGGTTGAGGCAGTGAAGGTCTTTCCTGCTATATCCCATTTGCATTTTCTCCCAGTGGTTGGGCAAGTCAAAACAGAGGCAGTTTGTTTGGTGGCTCTGGCTTGTCATCCCAGCACTCTGGATGCTGAGGTGGGGAGAATGTACTGAGTTTGAGGTCAGCCTGGACTACATAAATGGTCCCTCTCACAAAAAACAAAATTCGCCACCACCACCACTGCCAACAACAACAACAACAAACCAAACAAACAAACAAACAAAACCAACTCTGACAATCCGAATAGTCATTCACACTAACCTAATCCTCCATGTCTGTGTGGGCCATAAATCACACATTGCTGTCTTCACTCTGGGAGGCAGGGGGTGCAGAGCAGGCCTGGTAATGGTTCAGTTGATTAAATTCTGTCTCATCACTGCTTTGAGCACTTGGGTTTTTACCTGATGGATGGGTGACCCTCCATGACTTTTGTTAGCTTGTGTTTGAGTGTCTGCTACAAGCCTAGATGTTTAGTCTAAAACAGAAACTGTCCTGACCTTTGAATGATTGAAAACACTGGCTACTGTAATTACAATGATGTCATTGGATATTAAAACTTGAAAGGAGGTCTTTAGAAAAGATCATTAATACAGTGAAGTGGATTGTTAGTGACATAAGAAATAAGGCATATATTTTTTAAAAACTATTCTTTATGAGGTTATAATATAATGATACCTTTCCCATTCCTGTCACTTCTCCCCCAACCATCCCATATAACTCTCCTTACTCTTTTAAATTCATGGTCCCTTTTTTCATTACTTGTTGTTACATGCATATATATATGTACATATATATTCCTAAAGACATAAATACAACCAGCTTACTTTTATTTCCTTTAAACAGGGAGCAAAGATCATTTATCACTGCCATAGCTGTAGAATCTAAAAGCTAAAAACAGACACTGGGACCAAGAGATTTAGCACTGACTCATGCAAGTAAAGAGGTCAAGAATTAATTCCTCAAGGCCTCAAAAACAGAGGACACAATCCATAATCACTCTCTCTCTTTTTCTCTCTCTCCCTCCCTCCCTCTCCCTCCCTCCCCCCTCTCTTTCTGTCTGTCTCTCTCTCTCCCACTACAGAACTGGTGGAACACTAGAAAATGCTCTAGAACCCTCACATGTGAGGGTGAATGTTCTATTTTCCCCCATCCATGGGTCTCAAAAGCATCATTTGCAATGTCTCTGGTATCAATACTTCCAATATAGGTGACAATCAAAGATGGTGACAGTCTAGTAGCAGCAATTGCTTCTGCTGTCCTTCTGCCAAACAAATAGGAGAGATTCAATGAACTCAAAAGCATGGGCAACATCAAAATGTAGGTGTTAGGATTCTATCGAAGCTCCACCCCACAGTTACCTGGCAACAGCCAGGTACACTCCTCCTGACAGTTACCTGGAAACAGCCAGGTATGTCTGGTCTACTATAAAAGGGGCTGGCTGCTCAACCCCTCCTCTCTCTTGCATCTCTTATTCTCTCACTCTCAGCTTCTTGCCCTCTCTTGGGCTCTCCTCACCTCCCCCCTCCATGTGGTCATGGCCAGCCTCTGTTTCTCTACTCTCTCCCCCTCTCTGCCTTTCTCTGTCTCTACTACCCCCTTAACTCCCATCCCCATGCCCTGAATAAACTCTATTCTATACTATACCAGCGTTTGTCTGGTCCCTCAGGCAGAAGGGATGCCTCAGCATGGGCCTGCTGAGGTACCCCCTTCCCCCACACCACCATATACCATATTCTCCTACCTCTTTCTCTTTTTGTCATCACAACAGAAGGCTAGAAGGGGTGGGTTTTGAGTGTTGTTATTTTCATTTTCAACATAATGTGTATAATTGTACATTTTAAAACTTAATTTTTAATAATATTTATATTTAACAACCAATTACAAAATCTTAAGGTATTGAGATTTGGTCCTTGTAAAATGTTGGCGTTTCTTCAACACATCACTCCCTCCAGGTCTCACTTGATCATCACTTTGAGAACAGATTTGTTTTATAGTCTTCTCTCATCAAATGCAGATGGCTTTGTGGACTTCACTAATACCTGAAATCCTAAGTACATAGAGAGCAATGAGTGCTTTCTATATTATGTGCTTACGGTAAAAATGTATCAGCTAAGCATTCTTAAGTAATTATTAATAAGTAAGCTATTAAGAACAATTAATGTAATAAAATACTGTAATTATAGTTACCGACCTACTCTCTCCTCCTCTTTCTCAGTACTGCCCACTCTTTATTGTGGCGATGTGATGTGATCTATGGTTTCAAGATGAGATAAGAAGTGTAGGCGTATAGTGTTACCATCGTGACACAGTGTAAGCTAATGTTTCCTGCTAGTTAACACCAGCCCTGTTACTCACAGCAGTTGGCCATGATGAAGAAGGTACAGAGTAATGAGTGTGTGTTGTCATCAGTGTGAAAACCCTGTGCAGGATGTGATTCACATCCTGAGGAGGATAGAAGGACAGCATGAAGGTTTAAAGTGCTACTAAGAAGGATGCATGACTTTACACTGCTGTTTGGATCTGGAATTTTCCATCTAGTATTTTCAGACAACAAAGAATTATGTTAAATCAAGTCAGCAAAAATAAAAAAATGCAAGCATGTAGATTGTCTGGATGTTAGTTGGGTTAAAACTCGGAAATTAAAGGATTAATATCTACGGTACAAAAAAGAGTTTGCAGATGTCATTCAGGATTCTACATCAAAGAGCTATACACAGAGTGCCTTATACATACTTTTATTTCTCACAGTGGTCCAAATCGAAGAACATGTACAAGTCAGTTCAGTGTCTGTGAGCTGCTTCCCGGACCCTTACTGTCCAAATGTGGCTGGGCCAGGTAGATTTCTGGGCATCTCTTTTGAAGGTACAGTAGGGTTCTGTCCTGGTGATTTGATTGGTCTCCTGAAACTACACTGGTGACTGTGGTTACCATAGTAACAGGACTGGGATCACACATTCAGACCACAGCACTTAGGAAAGGTTTAAATGTTCTTTTTATAAAAAATAAAAACTTAATAACTTTGAATCTAGGATCTTTAAATCTCTCTTCTACAATATCCCAATGATAATGTCTACAGTTTTCAAAGTGCTAATATTTCACAATTTATAGTAAGGCTATAAGCTGGATAAATATTTTTCATTTGCTAGCTGTGATCTAGATTTAAGCCTGTCTGTGGATAATACATAATCTTCCAAGAAGAAGTACCCAGATCTCTATAATTTTCAAAGTTAAGCTCATCTGCCACACACAGCAGGATTGGCTTAGTTTTTAGTATATCCAGATTAGAGAAAGAATACCTATGGTGAATTGGATGATATATGTACAGGACTGGGAAAAATTAGTCATTCAATGATCAGGTATTGATCATCTGCTGTGTGCCAGAAGCCGGGGAGCTTATATCCCTAAGAAGCCACTCAGTGCTTAAGTCCAGCATTGATCACTGCTATTTCTCTGAGCACTGGAACCAATGGGAGACAGGCATCTTTCTGAACTTTCTTAGTTCAATGTGCAGGTGTGGGCTCATTCTTTATTCTTCATTTTCTTGGCTATGATTCATGTGAATACACACATGAACATGTTTTTGTTGTTACTGTTAGTTTTGTTTTGTTTTTCAAGACAATTTTTTTTTCTGTGTAGTTCTGACTGTCCTAGACTCTCTCTGTAGACCAGGCTAACCTCAAACACAGACTGCTGCCTGTCTCTTGACTCCTGAGTGCTGGCACTAAAGGCATGGGCCACCACTGCCTGCTTGAACATGTTTCTTCTCATTAATTGTGCCCCTACTTCCGATCTTCCCGCTGCAGCACTCAGCCTCACTTTGATGGCTAAGTGACAAATGTAAAGATGTAAATCATCACAGAGATTTAGCACAAGGATTTCAAAAGGTCCAGGATTTCTCACTGGACTTGCTAGGTACCTAGCAAAATGACTAGAATGTGTTTCAAGTTCTGCAGATTGCAGGTTGGAAGGGACTCCTGTGTGTGCCTGGGTGTCATTCAACAGGGCACACCCTTAAACAATGTGTAGGCTAGGCATTAGTGATAGGAAAATAGACCTACTATGGTCAGAAGTCAAACCCTTCCACTTAACATGATGGGGTTCATATCTTTCATATCTTTCTTCATCATCTCTGGTCTGGGGTGAGACAGAAAAAATGAAAATCATTTTGTGTGACCCTCACAGTATTGGGTTCATGTACCCAGATAGAAGTGATGGAAGCCCAGGCAGGGGTCAGCAACTCAGCTTTTTGAATAATCAACTCTATGACCATGGGCAAGGCTCAAAGAAGTTGAACTTGAATATCCTGTATGGTTCTCTGTATTTCTAAACCAATATTTTCTCAAATCCAGAGTATCCTAATGCACTGGAAAGCTCAGAGATTCTTGATAATAAAACAGAAGGTGGCTTTGACTAGACCCCTTCCAAATCCTTGCTGCAGAGACAACTGTCTAGAATAAATAAACTATGAAATTATCTGGTGCTCAATTTGAGTCTTGGCTGACCTACTGAGAGCTATGTGACCTTTGGCATAAAACTTGGTTTTGTCATCTATGATGGATTTGTTCATGTGCTCAAATGTTTATTAACTGTCTAATATATGGCAGTAACTGTTTCATGCTCTTTTTGTCACTAATGACAAAACAGTAAGATAAACAGTAAACATTAAAATAAATAGATATTAAAACTTGAAATAGATGCTATTAAGCATGGGTAAACAACTTTCTTTGTTTTGGGATTCTTTAAAAATATCATATCATAGAATAACTAAAAATGTTTAGTTACATGTACCATATCTCTTGATAGTGTTATTTTAAGAAGTAACAACAAAATTCCATCTTATTTTATCTAAAAATAACATTCATTGTATTGAGACATATAAATGTTAAAATAGTTTATTAAAATGGCTACATCTTTGAATGGAAAAATAAATTGAAGAATGACCTCATGGTACCCTTTTGCTAATCTCTTTGATATACCAGTGAATGAACATGGTTGGAATCTCTTGTTTGTCTCTTCATTCAATTTGTTGGGACATGCTTTTGTTTGAAGAATAGCATCACCAGGTGAGTACACTAAAGCCTTTCTATCCCAGAATTCTGAGTTTACAGACTTAAACAAGTCCACAGCAGAAGTCTTACAAAGGCATGTCTGCTTTGTGTATGCCTCACAGGGATTCATTTCCATCCCCATTACTCTCTGAACACTAGATTCCACAGCTTACATTTACCAGTATTAGGAATTATTAACACAAAGTAATCTGGGAATGAGTTAATCTACTGGGGGGATGTGTGTGGTTTGTATATAGATACTCTACCACTTCAGAGCAGGGTCTTGAGTGTCAGTGGGCTTCTTATGTATGTGGGAAGAGTGTTCTATAACTATTCTTCCATGGGCACAAAAGGATGAGTGAAGATGGAAAGGAAGGCTATGCCTGGAGACCTTTCACATAATTGTGGTTGCCTTTTGATACTATATGAGAAACTTGACAAGTGGAAGTTTCTCAATCATTAATTGTAGTGAATAATTTAAAATTTAAAACCATATGATTGAACTTCATAATCTATTAAATCACAAGCCAGCAATCTGTTCCTCTCAGCATCAATGGATCTTCCAAGGAATCATCATTTTATAACACCATACACTAGTCATTTATAAAATACTATTTCTTCAGTTTATATATATTTTACACATTGAAGTATTTATTTATATGATATCAAAACACACAAACATGTCCATAGAACTACCAGGAAAACATACTCATTTTTCAAAATTCTAATCTTATTCACAAACTCAAAATTTTATCATTTGGGAAAAAGCACCATCATTTGTTTTACTTAATGTAATAGTCCTGCTGTGTTTTTTTTTAAAAGAAAAATGCTTCCTAAACAGATGTTACTCTGTTGTTCCTTTAAATAACCTGCCATTCCATTTTAAAATGGCAGATTAAATTCTCAGTCATAGGAAGGTATTTCTTTGCTATACTTCCCATTCGATGTGTACAGTGACATGTTCTTGGTGTGGTCTGGTTGACTCATCACATAGAACATTGAAGACTTACATGAGCATGTTTGAATACTTAATAACATTAAAACCTTCTGCTGTTTCATTCAAGACCTTCTCCCATGGCTGTTTTGTGGTTATTTCATTTTTGCTTTTTATCCTGTTTCTGCTGGGTAGAGAATTCAGGGACCCTGCAGACTTTGGTGTTGATGTTTTGATTCCTTCTGAGGTGTCCATAGTCTTTTCAACAGTTGCGTTGCTGACACAAATGTCAATGAAGTAGGGAAAGCAAGCAAAAGTCTAGTATTAATTTCATTGTCCTTATGGATTCTCTAAGACTCATCGGCAGCAGAGACCCCTTTGTAAATACTTGCTATATTAAAGCCAAATCAAAGACTATAGGGGCAGATAAGAAAGGGCAGACAGTGACCCAACTCTTGTGTCAGGAACAGTGTCTACACAAAGCAGAATTTAAAGGGACACCAAAATATCAGGAAGAAACCAGCCAAAGCAAAAAGGGGAAAGAAAAAAAATCAGAGTTAGCTACTTTTCAAACTCGGAAATAGAAAGTTCACAGAGATGATTAAGGCTGTGTAATTTGGGTGACAAAGTTAGTAAAAGGACACTTCATCAATATGGTGTGAAATTTGTGTGTTTTATCATCTTTGAGATAGCTTTTTTCCTCTGATGTGCATAAGTCTTGAGTCATAAATGACCAAGGGCATTTTCTTTCCTTTAAAGAAAGCTGTGCAACTCATTATACCCTAATATTAAATCAAAAAAATTGTAACTTAAGCAATGGACCCAGAAAATAGTGTTATCTCTTATCAAAAAGAAAATGAAGTATTTTACCACATGATTCCATAAGGTTGGAAAGCTGAAAAGCATAGCTTAATGAATATAACAGCATTTGAGATGAAAAAAAAAAAATACCAGAAAGCAATACAAAGAGTAAAAGGCATTTCAGAAGATAAGCAGCTGTTTGGTTCACATGGGCTAAACAGGGTTCCCACTGTTTTCCTTGAGATGAGTTCTTCATCAGTGCCAGGACCAATCAGATGCTAAGAAGCTACTAGCCTACTGTTTGGCATTCCAGTATGGTGGTGTCTGGACCCAATATAGAACTGTAGTTTATCTTTCATTCCTCTACCACCATTAATTCCATACATTAAAGATTAAAGATTATTCTAGAAGTTGAGCTACACACACACACACACACACACACACACACACACACACGACAAGCTATTCTATCAAGAAACTCTTAATATGGGAGATCAGTCAAACAAAAGGAAACATTTTATCTGAACCACATTGAATGTAGGAATTTGGAATAATGTAGCAAAGATACTAAACCTTCCTAAAATGTGTTATGTAAGATGACTGACTTTCAGAGCCATCATCAAATTACTAACTCCTCTGGTGCGTAAAACATAGTTGACAAAGACGATTAGGAGGCCAGAAATGAGTCTACACTCATCTGCAGAGTCAGTATCTGGGGAGGATTCTGAGTGTGAGGCTGACCTAGTTTAAAATCACATGGTTTGAGGGTAAGGCATAGGTCACCTGAATTTGCTTAGTGATTTTTCCCAAAGGTAAGAAGAATGGAGGTGTGACCGCTGGTTCTGGAAAGGCTCAGTGCAGCAGTGTAGGGCAATACCAGAACAGGGAAGTAGGAAGGGGTGAATATGGGAACAGGGGGAGGGATGAGGGCTTATGGGACATTCGGGGAGTGGGGAGTCAGGAAAGGGGAAATCATTTGAAATGTAAATAAAAATATATCAAATGAAAAAAGATATATATATATATATATATATATATGTAAAAGATTTGAACAATGAATTTTCCACATGTGTATGAAAGAACATGGTTATGCAATCTGAGAGATATCCATCAAAGTGGACTTCTGTCCTGCAGAAACTGGGAAACTGGGCACTGTTTTCCATGTTATTACATTTTACTGGGGTGACTTCATGGTCCGTGTGAGCATTAGTGGGTTGTAAAATGGGCAGAGTGTTGAGGAAACATATGTATTCAAAGATGTAAACACACATTGTTAAATGCAAATATTGTCAAAAACAAGGTTTAGAACTCATCTTCAGGGGTGGAAAGTATGGGTAAGTGGATGGAGTCATAGCTCAGAGACACAGGGGAAGCCAGCAGTACCTGCCTAGTCCAGAGTAGAGGAGATGAGCACTTAATATAATTCTCCTGAGGTCTTCAGATTATTTTTTTTTTCGAATAAATTTTTTTGTTTGTTTTCCCTCTCTTCAGTTGCTTTTTATTCAGTAGTATGCAGTATATCACTTTCACTGCGATTTCACACTGTTTCGTTTCCTTCTCATTTCATGTAAATTTTGATGCAGTATCGTACATGTGAAGAAAACACATTTTATGTAACGGTACATGTAGAAAACAAGCTAGTTCCAACCTAAAATATTAATTATGAATTTCTTTTAAAAATATTTTTATTTTCTATATTCTTTGTTTATATTCCAAATGATTTCCCCTTTCCCAGATCCCCCCTCCCAATATGTCCCATAAACATTCTTATCTCCAATCATTCTCCAATCACCTCCCTCTTTATTCTCTGTCCTTATATTCCCCTCCAATGCTAGATCAAGCCTTTCCAGGATCAGGACCCTCTCCGTACTTCTTCATAGGAGTCATTTGTTATGCGATTTGTGCCTTGGGTATTCAGAGCTACTGTGCTAACTAATATCCACTTACCAGAGATTGCATTCCATGTGTATTCTTTTGTGATTGGGTTACCTCACTTAGGATGCTATTTTCTGGATCAAACCATTTGCCTAAAAATGTTGTGAATTCATTGTTTCTAATTGCTGAGTAGTATTCCATTGTGTAAATATACCACATTTTCTGTATCCATTCCTCCACTGAGGGACATCTGGGTTCTTTCCAACATCTGGCTATTATAAATAAGGCTGCTATGAACATAATGGAGCATGTGTCTTTATTGCATGCTGGGGAATTCTTTGGGTATATGCCCAGGAGAGGTATAGCAGGGTCCTCCGGAAGTTTCATGCCCAATTTTCTGAGGAACCGCCAGACTGATTTCCAAAGCGGTTGTACCATCCTACAGCCCCACCAGCAGTGGAGGAGTGTTCCTCTTTCTCCACATCCTCACCAACACCTGCTTTCTCCTGAGTTTTTGACCTTAGCCATTCTGACTGGTTTAAGGTGAAATCTCAGGGTGGTTTTGATTTGCATTTCCCTAATGACTAATGATGTTGAGCATTTCTTAAGGTGCCTCTCGGCCATCTGAATTTCTTCAGGTGAAAATTCTTTGTTTAGATCTGTACCCCATTTTTAATAGGGTTATTTGGTTCCCTGGGGTATAACTTCTTGAGTTCTTTGTATATATTGGATACTAGCCCTCTATCAGATGTAGGGTTGGTGAATATCCTTTCCCAATTTGATGGTTGCCGTTTTGTCCTTTTAACAGTGTCCTTTGCCTTAAAGAAACTTTGAAATTTTATGAGGTCCCATTTGTCAATTCTTAATCTTAGAGCATAAGCTATAGGTGTTCTGTTCAGGAACTTTTCCCCTGTGCCCATGTCCTCAAGAGTCTTCCCCAGTTTCTTTTCTGTTAGTTTCAGTGTGTCTGGTTTTACATGGAGTCCTTGATCCACTTGGAGTGAAGTTTAGTACATGGAGATAAGAATGGATCAATTCGCATTCTTCTGCATGCTGACTTCCAATTGAACCAGCACCATTTGTTGTAAAGGCTATCTTTCTTTCACTGGATGTTTTTGGCTCCTTTGTCGAAGATCAAGTGACCATAGGTGTGTGGATTCATTACTGGATCTTCTATTCTATTCCACTGGTCGACTTGTCTGTCACTGTGCCAATACCATGCAGTTTTTAACACTATTGCTCTGTAGTATTGTTTGAAGTCAGGGATACTGATTCCCCCAGAATTTCTTTTGTTGTTGAGAATAGTTTTAGCTATCCTGGGTTTCTTGTTATTCCAGATGAATTTGAGAATTGCTTTTTCTCACTCTTTGAAGAACTGAGTTGGGATTTTGATGGGGATTGCATTGAATCTGTAGATCGCTTTTGGCAAGATGGCCATTTTAACTATATTAATCCCGCCAATCCACGAGCATGGCAAATTTTTCCATTTTCTGAGGTCTTCTTCGATTTCCTTCTTCAGAGACCTGAAGTTTTTGTCCTATAGATCTTTCACTTGTTTGGTTAGAGTCACACCAAGATACTTTATATTGTTTGTGGCTATTTTGAAGGGTGTCATTTCCCTAACTTCTTTCTCAGCCTGCTTATCCTTTGAGTATAGGAAGGCAACTGATTTGCTTGAGTTGATTTTATAACCAGCCACTCTGCTGAAGTTGTTTACCAGCTGTAGGAGTTCTCTGGTGAAGGTTTTCGGGTCACTTAAGTAGACTATCATGTCATCTGCAAATAGTGATAATTTGACTTCTTCCTTTCCAATTTGTATCCCCTTGACCTCCTTATGTTGTCTAATTTCTCTAGCTAGAACTTCAAGTACTATATTGAAAAGATATGGAGAGAGAGGATAGCCTTGTCTAGTCCCTGATTTTAGTGGGATTGCTTCAAGTTTCTCTCCATTTAGTTTGATGTTGGCTACCAGTTTGCTGTATATTGCTTCAACGATGTTTAGGTATAGGCCTTGAATTCCTGTTCTTTCCAAGACTTTTAGCATGAAAGGATGCTGGATTTTGTCAAGTGCTTTTTCTGCATCTAATGAGATGATCATATGGTGTTTTTCTTTGAGTTTGTTTATGTAGTGGATATCATTGATAGACTTCCTTATATTGAACCATCCCTGCATCCCTGGGATGAAGCCTACTTGATCATGGTGGATGATCGTTTTGATGTGTTCTTGGATTCGGTTGGCAAGAATTTTATTAAGTATTTTTGCATCAATATTCATAAGAGGAATTGGCCTGAAGTTCTCTTTCTTTGTTGGATCTTTGTGTGGTTTTGGTATCAGTGTAATTGTGGCTTCATAGAACGAGTTGGGTAGAGTTCCTTCTGTTTCTATTTTGTGGAATAGTTTGAAGAGTATTGGTGTTAGGTCTTCTATGAAGATCTGATAGAAATCTGCATTGAAGCCATCTGGTCCCGTGCTTTTTTTGGTTGGGAGATTTTCTATGACCCTTTTTATTTCTTTAAGTGTTATGGGACTGTTTAGTTGATCTATTTGATCCTGATTTAGTTTTGGTGTCAGAAACTGTCCATTTCCTCCAGATTCTCCAGTTGTGTTGAGTAGAGGCTTTCGTAGGAGGATCTAATGATTTTTTTGAATTTCTTCAGTTTCTGTTGTTATATCTCCCTTTTCATTTCTAAGTTTGTTAATCTGGATACTGTCTCTGTGTCCTTTGGTTAGTCTGGCTAAGGGTTTATCTATTTTGTTGATTGTCTCAAAGAACCAGCTCCTGGTTTTGTTGATTCTTTTTTTTTTATTTATTTTTTTATTCGATATAATTTATTTACATTTCAAATGATTTCCCCTTTTCTAGCCCCCCCCACTCCCCGAAAGTCCCGTAAGCCCCCTTCTCTTCCGCTGTCCTCCCACCCACCCCTTCGCACTTACCCGTTCTGGTTTTGCCGAATACTGTTTCAATGAGTCTTTCCAGAACCAGGGGCCACTCCTCCTTTCTTCTTGTACCTCATTTGATGTGTGGATTATGTTTTGGGTATTCCAATTTTCTAGGTTAATAACCACTTATTAGTGAGTGCATACCATGATTCACCTTTTGAGTCTGGGTTACCTCACTTAGTATGATGTTCTCTAGCTCCATCCATTTGCCTAAGAATTTCATGAATTCATTGTTTCTAATGGCTGAATAGTACTCCATTGTGTAGATATACCACATTTTTTGCAACCACTCTTCTGTCGAGGGATACCTGGGCTCTTTCCAGCATCTGGCAATTATAAACAGGGCTGCTATGAACATAGTAGAGCATGTATCCTTTTTATATGGGAATCCTCTGGGTATATGCCCAGGAGTGGTATAGCAGGATCTTCTGGAAGTGAGGTGCCCAGTTTTCGGAGGAAGCGCCAAACTGCTTTCCAGAGGGGTTGTACCAATTTGCAACCCCACCAGCAGTGGAGGAGTGTTCCTCTTTCTCCACACCCTCTCCAACACCTGCTGTCTCCTGAATTTTTAATCTTAGCCATTCTGACTGGTGTAAGATGAAATCTTAGGGTTGTTTTGATTTGCATTTCCCTAATGACTAATGAAGTTGAGCATTTTTTAAGATGCTTCTCCACCATCCGACGTTCTTCAGGTGAGAATTCTTTGTTTAACTCTGTACCCCATTTTTTAATAGGATTGTTCGGTTTTCTGGAGTCTAACTTCTTGAGTTCTTTATATATATTGGATATTAGCCCTCTATCTGATGTAGGATTGGTGAAGATCTTTTCCCAATTTGTTGGTTGCCGATTTGTCCTCTTGATGGTGTACCAACTAGACCATCTAAACAGTCCCATAATGCCTAAAGAAATAGAAGGAGTCATAGAAAGTCTTCCAACCAAAAAAAGCACAGGACCAGATGGTTTCAGTGCAGAATTCTACCAGACCTTCAAAGAAGAGTTACCACCAATACTCTTCAAACTATTCCACAAAATAGAAACAGAAGGAACACTACCCATTTCCTTCTACGAAGCCACAATTACGCTGATACCAAAGCCACACAAAGATCCAACAAAGAAAGAGAACTTCAGACCAATTTCCCTTATGAACATCGATGCAAAAATACTCAATAAAATTCTTGCCAACCGAATCCAAGAACACATCAAAATGTGCCACCATGATCAAGTAGGCTTTATCCCGGGAATGCAGGGTTGGTTCAATATACGGAAATCCATCAATACAATCCACTACATAAACAAACTCAAAGAACAAAACCACATGGTCATTTCATTGGATGCTGAAAAAGCATTTGACAAAATTCAGCATCCTTTCATGCTTAAAGTCTTGGAGAGAACAGGAATTCAAGGCCCATACCTAAACATAGTAAAAGCAATATACAGCAAACTGGTAGCCAGCATCAAACTAAATGGAGAGAAACTTGAAGCAATCCCACTGAAATCAGGGACCAGACAAGGCTGCCCCCTTTCTCCTTATCTTTTCAATATTGTACTTGAGGTACTAGCTCGGGCAATTTGACAACATAAGGAGGTCAAAGGGATACAAATTGGAAAGGAAGAAGTCAAACTATCATTATTTGCAGACGACATGATAGTCTACCTAAGTGACCCAAAAAACTCCACTAGAGAGCTCCTACAGCTGATAAACAACTTCAGCAAAGTGGCAGGTTATAAAATCAACTCAAGCAAATCAGTGGCCTTCCTATACTCAAAGGATAAGCAGGCTGAGAAAGAAATTAGGGAAATGACCCCCTTCACAATAGCCACAAACAGTATAAAGTACCTTGGGGTGACTCTTACCAAACATGTGAAAGATCTGTATGACAAGAACTTCAAGACTCTGAAGAAGGAAATGGAAGAAGACCTCAAAAAATGGTAAAACCTCCCATGCTCATGGATCGGTAGAATCAATATAGTTAAAATGGCCATTTTGCCAAAAGCAATATACATATTCAATGCAATACCCATCAAAATCCCAACTCAATTCTTCACAGAGTTAGAAAGAGCAATTATCAAATTCATCTGGAACAACAAAAAACCAAGGATAGCTAAAACTATTCTCAGCAACAAAAGAAAATCTGGGGGAATCAGTATCCCTGACCTCAAGCAATACTACAGAGCAATAGTGTTAAAAACTGCATGGTATTGGTACAGTGACAGGCAGGAGGATCAATGGAACAGGATTGAAGATCCAGAAATGAACCCACACACCTATGGCCACTTGATCCTCGACAAAGAGGCTGAAAACATCCAATGGAAAAAACATAGCCTTTTCAACAAATGGTGCTGGTTTAACTGGAGGTCAGCATGCAGAAGAATGCGAATTGATCCATTCTTGTCTCCTTGTACTAAGCTCAAATCCAAATGGATCAAGAACCTCCACATAAAGCCAGGCACTCTGAAGCTAATAGAAAAGAAATTGGGGAAGACCCTTGAGGACATCGGTACAGGGAGAAAGTTTCTGAACAGAACACCAATAGCGTATGCTCTAAGAGCAAGAATTGACAAATGGGACCTCATAAAATTACAAGGTTTTGTTGATTCTTTGTATGGTTCTCTTTGTTTCTACTTGATTGATTTCGGCCCTGAGTTTGATGATTTCCTGCCTTCTACTGCTTCTGGGTGAAATAGCTTCTTTTTGTTCCAGGGCTTTCAGGTGTGTCATTAAGCTGGTAGTGTATGCTCTCTCCATTTTCTTTTTGGAGGCACTCAGGGCTATGAGTTTTCCTCTTAGCACTGCTTTCATTGTGTCCCATAGATTTGGGTATATTGTGTCTTCATTTTCATTATTTTCTAAAAAGTCTTTAATTTCTTTCTTTATTTCTTCCTTGACCAAGGTATCATTGAGTAGAATATTGTTCAGTTTCCACTTGTATGTGGGTTTTCTGTTGTTTTGGTGCTATTGAAGACCACTTTTACTCCATAGTGATCTGATAGGAGGCATGGGATTAGTTCGATCTTCTTATATTTGTTGAGGTCTGTCTTGTGACCAATTATATGGTTGATTTTGGAGAAGGTACCATGAGGTGCTGAGAAAAAGGTATATTCTTTTGCTTTAGGATAGAATGTTCTCTCTCTATATATATCTGCTAAATCTAATTGGTCCAAAGCTTCAATTAGTTTCATTGTGTCCCTGTTTAGTTTCTGTTTTCCTGATCGGTCCATTGAGGAAAGTGCAGTGTTGAAGTCACCCGCAATTATTGTGCTAGGTACAATGTGTGCTTTGAGCTTTAATAAAGTTTCTTTTATGAATGAGGGTGCCCTTGCATTTGGAGCATACATGTTCAGGATTGAGAGTTCTTCTTGTTGTATTTTTCCTTTGACCAGCAAGAAGTGTCCCTCAGAGTCTCTTTTGATGACTTTGGGTTGAAAGTCAATTTTATCTGATATTAAAATGGCTATTCCAGCTTGTTTCCTGAGACCATTTGCTTGTAAAATTGTCTTCCAGACTTTTACTCTAAGGTAATGTTTGTCTTTGACCCTGAGGTGTGTTTCCTGTATGCAGCAAAATGTAGGGTCCTGTTTACGTATCCAGTCAGTTAGTCTATGTCTTTTTATTGGGGCATTGAGTCCATTGATGCTAAGAGATATCAAGGAATAGTGATTGTTACTTCCTGTCATTTTTGACGTTATTTTTAAAATTTGATTGGTTAACTTCTTTTGGGTTTGATGAAAGGTTACTATCTTGCTTTTTCCAGGGTGAAGTTTCCCTCCTTGTATTGGTGTTTTCCTCCTATTATCCTTTGTAGGGTTGGGTTTGTGGATAGATATTGGGTAAACTTGGTTTTGTCATGGAATATCTTAGTTTCTCCATCTATGGTGATTGAGAGTTTTGCTGGATATAGTAGTTTTGGCTGGCATTTGTGTTCTCTTAGAGTCTGCATGAGATCTGCCCAGGATCTTCTAGCCTTCATAGTCTCAGGTGAAAAGTCTGCTGTGATTCTGATAGGTCTTCCTTTATATATTACTTGGCCTTTTTCTCTTACTGCCTTTAATATTCTTTCTTTGTTTAGTACATTTGGTGTTTTGATTATTATTTGACAGGAAGTATTTCTGTTCTGGTCCAGTCTGTTTGGAGTTCTGTAGGCTTCTTGTATATTCATGGGCATCTCTCTCTTTAGGTTAGGGAAGTTTTTTTCCATAATTTTATTGAAGATATTTGCTGGCCCTTTAAGTTGTAAATCTTCACTCTCATCTATGCCTATAATCCTTAGGTTTGGTCTTCTCATTGTGTCCTGGATTTCCTGGATATTTTGGGTTACAAGCTTTTTGCATTTTGCATTTTCTTTAACTGTTGAGTCCATGGTTTCTATGGAATCTTCAGCATCTGAGATTCTTTCTTCTATCTCTTGTATTCTGTTGTTGATATTTGCATCTCTGTCCCCTGATTTCTTCCCAAGGCTTTCTATCTCCAAAGTTGTCTCCCTTTGAGTTTTCTTAGTTGTTTCTACTTCTGATTTTAGATCCTGGATGGTTTTGCTTAGCTCCTTCACTTGCTTGTTTGTGCTTTCCTGTAATTCTTTAAGCGATTTTTGTGTTTCCTCTTTCATGACCTCAGCCTGTTTTCCAAAGTTCTCCTGTATTTCTTTAAGTGTTTTTTGCGTTTCCTCCTTATTGGTTTTTGTATTCTTCTGAATTTCTTTCAATGATTTTTGTGTTTCCCATGCAAGGGCTTCTAACTTTTGATCCATTTTCTCCTGAATTTCTTTAAGTATGTCCTTCATGTATTCCTGTACCAACATCATGACCAGTGATTTTAAATACAAATCTTGTTTTACTGGTATGATGGGGTATGCAAGACATGCTGTTAAAGAAGAATTGGGTTCAGATGTTGCCATATTGCCTTGATTTCTGTTAGTGACATTCCTGTGTTTGCCTTTTGCCATCTAGTTCTCACTGGTGTTAGTTGGTCTTGTCAATGCTGGACTCACCAGTGCAAGCTGCCTCTTCCCAGGTGGCCTCTGGTGCAAAGCTTACCTCCTGCACTGCCTGGAGTCAGGGTGCTGTGGCCCAGGCTGTTCAGATCCCGAATCAGACACCTGAAGGCTCCTGCCGGGCCTGCTGGATTCACCAGAGCACACTGACTTCTCCCAGCTGGCCTCCCGGAAGCCCCTCTTGCCTCTTGCAGGACCTGGAGATGTGGTGTTGCTGCCCAGGCTGATCTGGATCCAGAAGCGGAGAGATGTGAGGGCTCCCGCCAGAGGCCTCAGGGCTGGAACCTAAGCTCTGTGCCACCAGAGCAAGCTGTGTGCTTCCAGACTGCCTCCGGGTGCACACCAGGTCTCCCGCACTTCCTGGAGACCAAGTGGTGTGGCCCAGGCTGTTCAGATCCCAAAGCAGACATCTGAAGGCTCCTACTGGGGCCCCGCTGTGTTCACCAGAGCGCACTGACTTCTCCAGGCTGGCCTCCTGTCTCCTGTATTTCTTTAAGTGATTTTTGCGTTTCCTCCTTAGTGGCTTTTGTATTCTCCTGAATTTCTTTCAATGATTTTTGTGTTTCCCTTGTAAGGTCTTCTAACTTTTGATCCATTTTCTCCTAAATTTCTTTAAGTATGTCCTTCATGTGTTCATGTACCAGCATCATGACCAGTGATTTTAAATCCAAATCTTGATTTTCTGGTGTGATGGGGTATCCAGGACATGCTGTTAAAGGAGAATTGGGTTCAGATGCTGCCATATTGCCTTGATTTCTTTTAGTGACATTCCTGTGTTTGCCTTTTGCCATCTAGTTCTCACTGGTGTTAGTTGGTCTTGTTGTCAATCCTGGACACACCAGTGCAAGCTGCCTCTTCCCAGCTGGCCTCTGGTGCACAGCTGACCTCCTTCCTGCACTGCCTGGAGACAAGGTGCTGTGGCCCATGCTGTTCAGATCCCAAAGCAGACACCTGAAGGCTCCTGCCCTGGATCTGCTGGACTCACCAGAGCACACTGACTCCTCCCAGCCAGCCTTCTGGGTGCCCCTCTAGCCTCATGCACGGCCTGGAGATGTGGTGTTGTAGCACAGGCTGTTCTGGATCTTGAAGTGGAGATCTGAAGGCTCCCATCAGAGGCCTCAGGACTGGAACCTAAGCTCTGTGGGGCCGACCTGCTGTAGCATGCTGTGTCCTCCCAGTCTGCCTCCCGGTGCACACCAGCTTCTTGCACTTCCTGGAGACTGAGTGCTGTGGCCCAGGCTGTTCAGATCCCAAAGCAGACACCTGCAGGCTCCTGCCCAGGGCCTGTTGGACTCACCACTAATTATCACTCTAATATAATTTTAATTATGCTTATCCAGCATCAACGATACCTTTAAGAATTATAACTTTGATAACATAAATGAGTTTATCCATTATTTCTGACATGCTCCTCTTTGAGAGTCAATGACAATAAACCAACATTTTAGGACATCTCAGAAATTTTAAAATTAAGAATTTATTTTTAGATTTTTATTAGATATTTACCTTATTTACATTTCAAATGTTAACCCCTTTCCTCCTTTCTGCTCCCAAAATCCACCATCCCATCTGCCCTCCCTCTGCTCACCAACCCACCCACTCCCACTTTCCTGACCTGGCATTCCCCTACACTGGGACATCAAGTCTTCACAAGACAATGGCCTCTCCTCTCATTGATATCCTAAAAAGCCATCCTCTACTACATATGTAGCTGGAACTACAGGTGCCTCCATGTGTATTTTTTGGTTGGTGGTTTAATCCCTGGGAGCTCTGAGGGTACTGGCTGGTTCATATTGTTGTTCCTCCTATAGGGCTGCAAACCCCTTCAGCAACATGGGTTCTTTCTTTGACTCCTCCATTGGGGACCCTGTGCTCAGTTCATTGGTTGGCTGTGAGCATCAATTTCTGTATTTGTCAGGCACTGGCAGAGCCTCTCAGTGTACAGCTATATCAGGTTCCTGTCAGCTAGCACTTATTGGCATCCTCAATAGTATCTGAGTTTGGTAACTGTGTATGGGATGAATCCCTAGGTGGGCCAGTCTCTAAATGGCCTTTCCTTCAGTCTCTGCTGCACACTTGGTCTCTCAACCTCTTCCCATGGGTATTTTGATCCCCCTTCTAAGGACTGAAGTATCCACACTTTGGTCTTCCTTCTTGAGCTTCTGTGGTCTTGGGTATTTCGAGCTTTTGGGCTAATATCTACTTAACAGTGAGTACATACCATGTGTATTCTTTTGTGTTCTTATTCAGAATGATATTTTCTAGTTCCATCCATTTGCCTACAAATTTCACGAATTCATTGGGTTTTTTTTATTTTTTGAATTCTTTGTTTTTAATAGCTGAGTAATAGCTTGTGTAAATGTGCCACATTTTATGTATCCATTCCTCTGTTGAGGAACATTTGGGATTTTTCCAACTTCTGACTATTATAAATAAGGCTGCTATGAATTTAGTGGAGCATGTGCCCTTATTACCTGTTGGAGCATCTTCTGGGTATATGCCCAAGAGTGGTATAGTTGGGTCCTCAGGTAGTACTATGTCCAATTTTCTGAGGAGCCACCAACTGATTTCTAGAGTGTTTGGACCAGCTTGCAATCCCACCAGCAATGAAGCAGTGTTCCTCTTTCTCCACATCCTTACCAGAATCTGCTATCCTCTGAGTTTTTTATCTTAGCCATTCTGACTTGTGTGAGGTAGAATCTCAGGGTTGTTTTGATTTTCATTTCCTTGATGATTAAGGGTGTTGAACAACCCACACACCTATGGTCACTTGATCTTTGACAAGGGAGCTAAAACCATCCAGTGGAAAAAAGACCGCATTTTCAACAAATGGTACTGGTTCAACTGGCAGTCAAGATGTAGAAGAATGCAAATTGATCCATTCCTCTCTCCCTGTACAAAGCTCAAGTCCAAGTGGATCAAGGATCTCCACATAATACCAGATACACCGAATCTAATAGAAGACAAAGTGGGGAAGAGCCTGGAGCACATGGGCACAGGGAAAAAGTTCCTGAACAGGATACCAATAGCTAATGCTCTATGATCAAGACTTGACAAATGGGGCGTCATAAAATTGCAAAGCTTCTATAAAGCAAAAGACACTGTCAATTGGACAAAATGACAACCAACAGTTTGGGGAAAGATCTTTACCAATCCTACATTTGATAAATGGCTAGTATCCAATATATACAAAGAACTCAAGAAGTCAGACTCCAATGAAAGAAATAAGCCTATTTAAAAATGGGGTACAGAGCTAATCAAAGAATTCTGAATTGAGGAATAACAAATGGCTGAGAAGAACCTAAAGAAAATGTTCAACAAATTATGATTATTTTTACCATCGCAATCATCATAGTGTTACTTGGAAAGCTAAAATTCATCTTTAAAGAATAAAACACCCAGCTGGGCGGTGGTGGTGCACGCCTTTAATCCCAGCACTTGGGAGGCAGAAGCAGGCAGATTTCGGAGTTCGAGGCCAGCCTGGTCTACAGAGTGAGTTCTAGGACAGCAAAGTCAACACAGAGAAACCCTGTCTCGAAAAAACAAAAAACAAAAAACCAAAAATAAACAAACACAAAGAATAAATACCCTACCCTAGTTTTAATAGAACTTGCAGAGAATTATAGCCTACAGAATATTCAAGCAATGAAAAACATAGCTTAAAATTCAAATTTTTCAGCAAGGTAATGGTTCCTCATGGAATAACATGTGAACACTGCCCATTTAAGGATTTATTGTGCCCAGAGGATTTGACAAACTTTACAAGAACATCCAAAGGGCTTGGAGAAAGTGTGTTATATATATGAACCTATGAGTGAGAATATTGTCCTTTTAAAAAAATCACCCCTCCTTCTACACCTTTCTAAATGGTATTCTATGCCACAGGTACATTTGTTTACTAGATTACGTGTTTATGTTGTGGATTTGTTTCTGCATTTTAGGGAGAATAGAGTTGGTTTGCTTGCTTTTTTGTTTTTCTCTTAAGAGTGGGTGACCACCCTTACTATTACATATTCTAAGTTCACCCATTTACTGGAATTTTGTGATTTTATTTTTCTTTAGAATCAAATGATATTCAAATAATGGTATTTGGAGCAGATTTTCATAATCCAGTCATCTGTTGAGATAAACTTTGAAAACACTTCCTTGTAACGGAACTATTTAAAATCATTCCTATCTGAACTGGTTTTTAGTGTCTGTGAATTATGCTCCTTATCAGAGTCCTGTCTCAAAAACACTCTGAGGTGTGGTGGGCCAGGCCTTTAATCCTAGCAGTGGGAGGCATCTGAAAATGGGTCCCTGTAAGTTTAAGGCCAGCCTGCTTTACATAGTAAGGGACCTTGTCCTGGGGATAGGGTCCTATCCAGGATCATGCTCTCTCCACAGCAAGGCTACCATTTACACACCACATAAAAATAAACCAGGTCCCTTCTTATATGGAGGAATCATTTAGCATTCACCTGTCACAGTCTTAAAGCTATGATAGCAAAATGTTTCTGGAAAAGCATCAACTCCTAACTGTTATGGCACAAAGTCCCTGCAATCCCACCAAGTGGTGTAGTACACATTTGTTTAAGTTTAAAATCAAGTTAATATCTCTTCTTTGTCAGGCTAGCAATTAATCATATTTTGGGACTGTCTTTTCTTTTCCCCTTTTCCCTCGTGTTTTTCTGGCATGTAGGCATGTGTATCACATGTGTGCCTGGGCAGGTCAGAAGGCTCTGGAGCCCCTAGTACTGGAATAACAAATGGTTCTCAAGTTCCATGTGGGTACTGGGAATTAGACCTGGGTCACCTAGAAGAGCAGCCAGTGTTCTTAACTACTGAACCTTCTCTCTAGCACTAGGTTTTACTTTCTTAAATAAAATATTTTAATCACTAAACAAGTGAGCACCTCATCCATTCCTTTCTGCATAATCCAGTTCCAGTTAACATTTGTCATGAAATTAGTTTTAGCAAAAGCAGTGCCCAGTCACCCGCTACCCCACCATTATACCCTGTCAGTAGCCTATACATTCACTCACAATATAAGGATCACTGCTACCTCACTGGGGTGCTCAAAGTGCATGACTAATGGAAGATTATTTTCTCTGTATGCTAAATGTAAAAACAAAAATGTTCTGTGAGGAATGAAAAGATGGCTCAGTGGTTAAGAGTACTGATTGCTCTTCCAGACCTCCTGAGTTCAATTCCCAGCAACCACATGTTGGATCATAACCATCTGTAATGGGATCCGATGCCCCTTTCTGGTGTGTCTAAAGATAAAGACAATGTCCTCATATAAATAAAATAAATCCATTTTAAAAGTAAATGCTGTCTTTGCTCTCTTGATCTGTGTATAGGATCCTCTCTCACTTCAGTGCTCCATACTAGTTATGGCCTAAGGTTCCATTTGAAGAACTATTCTTGCTCATTTCAAATACAGCAGATCTTCATGAAACCAGAATATTCACTGGGGGAGCTCATTAGGATGTGTGTCCTGCTTAGCTTTGCTGAAACAGACTATCTCATCAGCAGTGCAAGCTGCTCACCAGGTATTTTTATTTTTTAGTAGTTTGATGAGACCGTGATCTTAAAAGAGAAAAAAAAAAAACCCACAAGTTTCTCATTCTAAACATTCATAAGAACTCAGTGCTTAGCAACTTATTAATTAAATAAAAAAGGACAGGAAATGCTCTGGTGCCTTCCTGCACCTTCTTTGGTGGTTAATGAAGCGATTTGGAGATGGGGTGCTCCACCATTTGGAAATCAATGTGTTACTGACTGAGGGAGTGACTGTTGGTGAAAACATCATGGGAGCTAATGGATGGAAGTTTTTGGTTTAAACTATTCAAAACTTTGATTTCATACAGATCATTGGGGAATTTTGTGTGTGAGAGTTAGCACAGTGCAGGCCAGCCATAAGCACCTTTCTGCCGCTGTAAAGTTCACATAGTCTTGAAAAGGTGGTTATGACTTTATTCATCTGGGTTTGGTTGAGCAGATGGTACAAACCCTTCTGCAAGTTTTGGGAATGTCCCTTGCTGTCCCGAGTTTATGCTTTTATTTGATATTTATCAAGAGTTTCTCTAAGTGTCATTGATCCTTACATCAAGGCAGTGTCATGAAAGTCCACTGCAAAAGCAAATTTAAAACATTTATACATCCATGGACATAGTCATTTGGAATATTCATTTATTTTTGATTAGCTATTTATGAAATGCATGCAACATTTTGGATGCTACTTGTTATGGTTTGCATATGCTTGACCCAAGGAGTGGCACTATTTGGAGGTGTCGCCTTCTTGGAGTAGATATGTCACTGTGGGTGTGGGCTTTAATACCTTAGTCCTAGCTTCCTGGAAGGCAGTATTCTGCTAGCAGCCTTCAGATGAAGATGTAGAACTCTCAGTTCCTCCTCCTGTACCATGCCTGCCTGGATGCTGCTATGTTCCTGCCTTGATAATAATGGACTGAACCTCTGAACCTGTAAGCCAGACCCAATTAAATGTTGTCCTTATAAGAGTTGCCTTGGTCATGGTGCCTGTTCAAAGAAGTAAAGCCTTAACTCAGAAACTACTTCTCAGGGACTTATATTATCTTCCTCGGTGCACGTCTAACACAGAAATAAATACACATGGCTGGTTATTTCCTCTTTAACATTAGATGCAGAGGTTTCCTCAGAAAATTAATTATATTCACAGGAGGAAAGGTCTGTATGCTTGAATATGTTTATATGTGACTTGTGGTGAGTTAGTGGTGGTTAAGAACTTGGCTGCAAATTTTTGGAAAAGGTCAATAATATAGGAGTGGGATTTAGGTCAGAACATACAGTCTTTACAATGATAGACATGAGAGCATGGCCTATTTAAGCAAGGTTGAGAACATTAATCTAGCTGAAGTTTTAGCTTCACTGAGAAAAGAATATGACATTTGTACCATCATGGCTATTCTGTAAGCCATGTAAAAGCAATGCATAGACCGCATAGACCATCAGAGAGCTTTAAGCAAGGGAACATTCTGATCTTATCATGATGGCCAAGATCATCATCATCATCATCATCATGCTCAATTTCATCATCACCATCATAATCATCATCACCGCTATTCTCATTGTAGTCATCCTCATTCTCATCTTCATCAACATTCTCATCTTCATGATCAACATCACTATCATCATTGACACTACCACCACCACCATTATCATGTCTTTATCACCTCCTCTCACTCCTGCCTGATACCTGAACTACCATTGCACACTAGTGTATGCTACTTTTGAAGTAGCCAGGGCACCTATGCTTATTAAGAGCTTGGAGACAATGCACAATACTGATGCTTCCTGAATTGTCACTATCAGGATATTCTACTCTGTGCTTCAAAATGGACATTGATTACTGTACTGATTTTTCATAATATTTTCCTAAATTCACATATGCCTCAGATCTCAGAACTGAATCCTATTTGGAAAATAGTGTCTATAGCTTTAAGAAGAATTCATAACCCAATTACTGTGCATTATTAGAGGAGAAAACAGATCCAGAATGAAGGGGTCAGAAAAAGGAGACAATTTAAACCATCTAAGAAATGCTGTCAAACTAGGAATTACTATCTAGAAAGTAAGAAAAGTGAGATTATTCTCCATACACCTCAGAGATATCATGGCTTCCCTTGTATCTTGACTGTGTCATTTTAGTCATCGGAGCTTGACTGTAGGATTCCAATCCTAAAGTTGTGAAAGAAACTGCCTCATTACTTGTAACCATAATGTTTGTAGTAATTTGTCAAAGCAGATGTAGAAAACAAATGAAGTTATTGATGCGGCTTCCTCAGAGTCCCAAACACAGCCTGTAGCAACCTGTAGAATCTTGTTTCCTAGTCTAGTTCTGTCTCTGTGGTTAGGTATGCCCCCTTAACCCATGCCTTTATCAGACCATTGTGTGTATGCTTCCTTTCTCTTCCATGAATGGAATTCCATCTCTAATTCCAGGACCCCATCAGCAAATCTTCCTGGTCAGTCATATGTTCACCTGTCTGTCTTCTACAGTTGAGTTTGCTTCTATCCCTTGTCCTTCTGCTCTGTGTTTTCAATATTTGTTTGAATATCTGTTTCTTTCACCAAACTGCAATGTGCACACACATCTCAGCTTTACCAGACTCCAAAACATGTTTATAAACTATACTAATTAGTGAAAGGCATAAGAAAATTGATCCACACTTTCTGCTCTCAGCTTGGTTAACAGGTGGATGTCTCTTGTTCTCCTACAAATCAATGACAGGACATTTAGGAAGACCACCTTTCAGGATGCATGATTCTGAATGATGACAGCTCTTGTTTTCTCTTTAGAATCACAGTTCTGGGAGTAAGATTTTAAAAGGCTGTCAGATCTAGAACACATTCTTGAGAGTGTACTCACTAAATCAGAGCAAAGGCAAATAAGAAAGAAGTGTATGGCAAGGAAGAAAAGATGCTGACCTTCAAGATGAATATACTTGCAAGGTATGGACATGACTAGAGAGCCAGAAAGGGGGATTCAACCAGATGGTTTTGCTTTGGTTGGTTGACTTGTGCTTATGAACACAGGAAGAGGGCATTTGACTCACTGGAGCTGGACTTACATGCAGCTGTGAGCCACTGATGGGCGTTCTGGGAACCAAACTCAGGTTCTCCAAAAGAGGGGCACATGCTCTTAACTATTGAGTCATCTCTTTGGGCCGTAGACAGATGTTTGAAAAATCCTATATGCATCTGAGACAAAGACCACAATGCTTAACTAACAGAGATTCTCTGCTTATTGACAAATGGACCTTAACAAGTGTAGACATTCTATTTGATGTAGGAGGGAGTTGTCTGGGGAAAACAATGTTCCTGAAGAGGTGGATTTCAAGGTTCAAGTGTCTACGTCCATCCAAGTCCTAGTTGGAGCTTCTGTCACATCCCGCTATCTCCTGTGGAGCCCTTTGACACAGCAGTCATACTTCAAGATCATCTGTATTCCAATTCCTATTTAGCCCAATGCACTGTCCTTTTTTCTGTGGGTACTGCTCCAAGGCTGGTGCTTCAGTGACACGTGCCTGCTGAGGCAGAGGGTATTTTGCTGGACTGAGCAACTTATTCTCTTGAGCCAATCTGTTCCACAGAAGGTAGCAGAGCAGCAGCCGGCTTTTGAAGGAGGATTTTTGGCTGAAAAGAAAGGAGGTTTTTCTGTTATAGCCATTATATCTGATCCCCTCAAGGCAATCTTTAGCATTTTCTACTCCCCACCTGTGCCTGCCTACCAGTAAACTCCCTGGTGCATGACACGAAATTATTCACACACCAGTGTTCAGCCCAATACCCCGATCTTTTAAATTATTTATATTTTAATCACATTTCATTACTTGGTAACTAAAGATCTCATTTCACCAGGGTAAGGAACCCAATGCAATCTGGGTACTTCCTAGAGCCCTGGAAAGGCTTCTTTGCGCAGCTGCATTTTAAGGTAGCCACAGTTAGCACCTGTCTGCACTTTCTGTAATAAGGCATCACCTGATGATTTACACTGCAGTGAAGCCCAGAGGGCAGGCAGAGAGCTGACTCCAAAGTAACCTTAAGAAATGGATTTTGAAAATTCTCTCAATTAAGAAATGTATGGCCATATTCAGTTTCTTTTTTTATATACAGGAAAAGCAGCCTTTGTTCCTCTCCTATTGTATTGTGCTTAAACCCAAAGACTGCCCAAGGACCACCTCCCTCTGCCACAGAGGCATCATAGCTTTCACTGTGGTAGATTTGTGAAGCTGGGGGTGTGGGACTTCTGCCAGTGTGTCTGCATCCATCAAAAGAAAATGCTTCCAAGCTTGTCTTCTGTAGCATAAAAATAAGCTCAAGCAACTGGGCATTTTTCCTTTCAGTTCAGGCTCTCTCTCTCTCTCTCTCTCTCTCTCTCTCTCTCTCTCTCAGTTTTTAGAAAAGGAATGGAATTACTGAAGAGACCCGGGAGCTACAGCTCCAAAGTTATCTCTTAGATTTCTTTGTTTTTGTTTTCCACATTGAAAACAAAAACAAAAACAACAACAAAACACCCAACCCAAGATGTGCAAGTAGGGGAGTACCCTTAGAGAAGCAGGGGGATGGAGGAGGGGATGGAGGGCTTGTGGAGAGGAAACTGGGAAGGGGGATAACACTTGAAATATAAATAAATAAAATAAGCAATAAAAAATTAAAAGAAAAAAAGAAAAAATATGCAATCCCAAATCAAAACCAAAGCACTGAATCCAGATTTCGTCTTGGAAATGTTTCATGATTTCCTTATATTAATTCTCTGTAAGAAAAATGTAATTGAATTTTTATCTTGTTTATTTAACTTGTTTATTATAAATTTATTTTTAATTTATTACAAATTTATAAATTTCTAATTTATTATTGCAAAAATCAATTCCTTTGCAAAGAGCTCTTAAACAGTGACTTTCCTCTCCACCTCTTATACCTGATTTAATTTACCTGGGGGGGAGGGGCGGAGCAGGCTCTCTCACTGGCCTAAAGTTCATCTTAGTAGACCAGGCTACCTGGTCTGCAAGTTCCATTCACCTGCCTCTCCAGCAGAGATTATAAGTACATGTCGCCAAGCTTGGCTATTGGGCTTGGGTCCTCATGCTATGTAGGGAATACTACACTAGATCCTTTGAAAACTTACATAAGAGGCGTGGTAAATAGCAATACTAGAAGCAGTTGTGAAGGTAGGTACTTTACCTTGCCTACATACCTTCCATGTCTGCTGATAACTATCTACCAACCTGAATATAATCTTGTAGAAGACATCCTTTCTTTGAACTTGAAGTATTTTATAAACTGCTTAAATTGGACAAAACAACCCACACCTTTATTTCCCTAGTTGCTTGTGAAATAATGAAGTCTTTGACATCCTGATATTCTGCAGTTGCAGTAAATAGATACAAGGGAAAAAGCCTCTCCCAACAATCTCTCTTTTGAATATTTAAGTTTCTTACAAGCCTTGAAAGTTTTCCTGGTATAGAAATCCGTGTGCATCTGTAGTCTTTAAACTGACCTTCAAACAAGTCAGGCTGTGTAAGATTACATAACAAGAACAACCACATCCAAACCTCACTCGCACTCTCATCTTTCTGTTTATTGTGGTTCCGTGACAATAAAGAGGATATTTGCTACACAGTCACTCAGAAATAACAGTACACACCATTGTGGAAATTGGAGGTGACTTGTCTAGAAAGAAAGGAATATTCACATTCCAGGATGGCTTTCATTTTGATTCTGAGCTCACTGGTTAGAACTGGAACAATCTGTCCAGTAGAAGAAGCCTCTCAAACAGGAGCCTGGAAGTACCTGTGGTGAAAACCAGACAGAACTAATAACTGTCAAGATTCTGAAACCTCCCTTACTTATTGGTTTGTTAAAACTATCTGTAGACCTCACCATTGGAATACCCTTCATAGGCATGATCTAGGATCTCTTTCAGCTCTGAAAGCTTTCAACACTGATCTAAGCATAGGAAACAACTTCCGTTTTAATTAACGTAAGAAAGAAAATATATTGTTGCTCTTGTGCATAGCCTTATTTTACTTTATTGGGAGTATATATACATAACATAAATGATAACACCTTATTTTACAAGCCACTTGCTTTAACAGATAAATCCTACAGTTGGCTGCAGGACCCTTCAGGAGAGTGGGTTCCTGTCTAGACTTAACTACCATTGAACAGGTCTACGTAGATTTTGAATCCAGACTTAATTGGAATCCCTCAGATTACAGGGGGAGACAAGATTTTTTTAAGAAACTAAAACCTGTTGAAAATTAGGGTAAACACAGTGCATTTTGGGAAAACCTGTGTGCTTCTCACCTCTTTTCTACCCACATTCTAGAGCAGTGGTTCTCAACTTTCCTAATGCTGTGACCCTTTAACATAAAGAACTGTAGTTCTTTATGTTGTGGTGATGCCCCAACAATAAAATTATTTTTGTTGCTGCCTCCTAACTGTAGTTTTGCTAGTGTCATAAACTATAATGTAAATATCTGTCATGCAGAATATCTGATAGGTGACCCCAGAGGGATTGCCACCCACAGGCTGAGAACCACTGTTCTAGTGTCTGATGGGTTTCTACAGGTGAGGAGAAAGTGAAATAAAAGAGATGTGAATTCTTATGCAAACTGACAACTTCTCCATTTTGTATTTTTAAGTAATCTGAAGCCCATTCTTCATAAAAATGAAAATATGTGAGGGTCTGGGAATACAGACACGGTTCTGTCTGACCATCTCTCAACCCCACCAGCCATCCATGGCTACGATTTTTAAGACTCAGCATAAAGCCAGTTTCCTATGAAAATCTCAGGCAACAATCTTGTAGAAATGAGAGGCTTCACATTGTGTAATTTTCTGCTTCGTTCAGGATTACAGTATATAACATTTGGGCCAGCAACTGAGGTTTTTTTTCAATCTGTCTGCAGTTCCTTCTGACCAATTGCATGGGAAGGACCTCAGTAGTCAGGGTGATATTTAATTTGTCACGGAATAGCCTGAGGCTGTTATAAATTCATGACCTTCTACCTACCTCTCCTTGATACACATGTGATTTGCTGATGTGTTTATAAAGTGTTATGGGAACAGAGGCAGGCTTATGAATCCTGTGCAATGCAGAACGGAGCAGAGCAGAGCAGTGGGCAGAGGCATGGGGCCTGTACAGCTAATGGGCCACAAATCTGACTTAAATATACATCACACCCTGAGACATTAATCAGGTCCTGGAGCTGGGTGAACACAAGGCTTTTCCTCCAGGGACACGAATGCATATTTTAAAGAAAAGAATGATAATAAGAGGGTACATCGCTATCCTAGACCTTGACTCTCTTAGCAGCAGCAAGCCTTTTGTCTCGGATTTGAATGAAAGCATTCACAGAAGATACAATAGATTCTGCCTGATTTCTTTGTTTAAAGAATGAACATAGTGGGTTTTCATCCACACGAAACATCCAATTGTTTGACAACTTATTGATTCCCATATATTCTTCCTGGGAACTCATAAAAACCCCTCTTGTATATAAAATCTCTCCAAGGCTGAGTACATCATGAAAAATTAATGGATTTATAAGTGGAAAAGACAAAATCCCCTTTTCCCTCTTCTCTTTGTGCCTGGCTGTCACATCAAACACCAGTAGTTGCTATTTTGTTATTTATGGCTGCAAGATATGGGTTATTTTATTTTTTTTCATTTTGATTAAATCTCATTTGAAGCCCTCCAAGATTCTAAGCCCCCATGCCCAGCACCCTCAAAGACCTTTTTACCTCTGTTTTTCCTCAGTGTTCTCAGTCTCCCTGGGCAAGCCACTCTCTGCAGTTTCCAGGTGTGATATCAAATTAGACTTCAGATTTCTAGTCTATTCAGCTAAAAAGTGACTGAGAGGTAAAAAATGAAACTTTAATTTGAAAGTTAACGCTTTCAGGGATTCTGACAACTGCTTTAATGTTTCCAAGTTAGTCAACTCTAACCAAGTGTTTAAGAAATTATTTACTTATGGAGAGATTATTTAGGAGGCTTTAATAGTCTAGCAAACTGTGGGGGAAAATGTTTCAGTAGGTGAAAATACATCACTAAAACCAAATGTTGCTTTAGTAGAGCAAACCACACAATACTGGACAGCTTAGATATTCAGAACTGCTCTGTGGATTTCTCTGGGACCAGGTACAAGTTAGGTTGAGGGAAAGCTGGCAAAGAGTTGGGGCTTCCTTGAAAGGTAGAGGTTTCCTCAGTGAGAAAGGAGCTCAGTTAGAAACTTCTCCCTGGGTCCCTGGGTCCCTGAGGCTTTCCATATGTACTCCTTAGTTGGTGGTTTAGTCCCTGGGAGCTCTGGGGCATCTGGTTGGTTGATATTGTTGTTCTTCCTATGGGGTTGCAAACCCATTCGGCTCCTTCAGTCCTTTCTCTAACTCCTCCATTGGGGTCCCGGTGATCAGTTCAATGGTTGGCTGTGAGCATCTGCCTTTGTATATGTCAGGTTCTGGCAGAGCCTCTCAGGAGACAGCTATATCAGGCTCCTGTCAGCAAGTACTTCTTGGCATCCACAATAGTGTCTGCGTTTGGTGACTGTTTATGAGATAGATCCCAAGTCAGGCAGTCTTTGGATGGCCTTTCCTTCAGTCTCTGCTCCACACTTTGTCTCTATATTTGCTCCAGTGAGTAGTTTGTTACCCTTTCTAAGAAGGACTGAAGCACCCACAATTGGTTTTCCTTCTTCTTGAGCTTCATGTGGTCTGTGAATTGTGTCTTGGGTATTCATAGGGGAATGCAAGGGCAGGGAGGTGGGAGAGTGTGGGTGAGTGGGGCTATACCCTCATAGAAGCAGGTGGAGGGGGGATGGGATAAAGGGTTTCAGGAAAGGGGATAACATTTAAAATGTAAATAAATAAAATATCCAATTTGAAGAAGAAGAAGAAGAAGAAGAAGAAGAAGAAGAAGAAGAAGAAGAAGAAGAAGAAGAAGAAGAGGAGGAGGAGGAGGAGGAGGAGGAATAGGAGGAGGAGGAAGAGGAGGAGGAGGAAGAGGAGGAGAAGGAGGAGGAGGAGAAGGAGGAGGAGGAAGAAGAAAGAAGAAGAAGAAGAAGAAGAGGAGGAGGAGGAGGAGGAGGAGGAGGAGGAGGAGGAGGAGGAGGAAGAAGAAGAAGAAGAAGAAGAAGAAGAAGAAGAAGAAGAAGAAGAAGAAGAAGAAGAAGAAGAAGAAGAAGAACCCCAGCTTCAACCTTACCCTAGTCCTGCCTCATCTCCAGGCCCAGGCCCAGCCCAGCTCCAGCCCAGCCCCAGCCCCAGCCCAACCCTACCAGCCCAGCCTGAGCCCCAGCCCCAGCCCAACCCTGCCCTAGCCCAGCTCCAGCCCTGCCCCAGCCCAGCCCAGCCCCAGCCCTGCCCCAGCCACAACCCCGACCCGACCCAGTGTCAGTCTTTAAAGCAGTCTTCTCTGCTCTTACAGATCTGGTGCTGGCCCTGTGAAACCCTGATCCAGTTAGAACAGCTTCCTGTCCTTGAATGCAGACATTAGTTGTCCTAGCTCAAACTGTGTCAGTTAAATGTAATGTTGGGATGTCCACCACCATTCCTTGATTTTGCATTTTCTGCAGATCTGAGTGTAATCACTAAGGTCTCTTTTATTAAGCACATTTAAAGATCTCAGTACCGTGCATGATTCAGCATGTGTACATCATTTACACTCTATATTAATCTTTAACTTTGCAGTGTTTGTTGGAATCATGGGTCAACAATATAGTTAAAAATAATAGTAATTGTGTTGGCACCACTACTGTGCTAAAAACTTGCCTTGATTTATCGTAGTCTTCACTGCAATGGTCTGATAAACCTGTGTGCTGTCTTTAGCCCTCAGATGCACAGATGGAATTTGAGTTTAGTACCTACGAGGTAAAACATTTCCCTTTGTCAACAAATCAACATAAATAATCTACCATCTACAGCAGCCAAGGATGATGGGATGGCAAAGGTTCTGAACTCTGCTTCCAGTATCTTCCTTCCCTTCTAAACACGTTCTTCTGAGAATCATTGCAGATCAGCTCTTACCTCTCCGTTGGTAGCACTCTTGGTAATGAAAGCACCAGTGGACAGGCGTTTCCTTGTTCTTGTGTGATAGCGAGATGTGATTACAATCTTTCGGACACAGCTGACTCCCTTATTCTCCCCAAAACAAAGTCCATTTTACCCCCATTATTCTTTCTCCTTTAAAACCTTCCAGTTTAAAAGCCACAACCTATCCATTACTGTTGCATTAAGAAAATTCACGAGTCTGGTCAATGTCTGATAGTAATTTTTTTTCACCTTTCTAGAGTGTGGGAATTGCCAGGACCAAGCTACTATGATGTCCAGATTCAGGTGAATGTTCAGTGTCTCTGCCGTGAAAATGATGCCCAGGAATGTATCTCTTAGACAGAGTGAACTCAGTGTCCTCACTTGTGAGGAGTAGAAAAATTGGGATGCACCCCCCATCCTCAAAGCCCTTTCTTAGGGCTCTTGCTGCATGATGCAATCACCTCTGAATTGTTACCATTAGTATTGTTACCACATTGGCCTCTTCATTTCATCCCATGAATCTGAGCTTACACACACAGACACTGGCAGGCTCACTTTTTGTTTTAGTGGATCCCCCTCCTTCCCTTGCCCTCTCCATTTGCATTACCCTCCCTGTTCAATGAAAAGAAACAAAAGGAAAGAATGTGATTGCTCCTGAGCATAGTGGAGGAGAAAGGTTTTTGCAAATAAAAGGGATAAAAATAGATAAAAGGGAAACATAGTCAGAGACAGGGACATCTGGGAAAGTCCAGAAGTGAACAGGACTAGACTGAGCCAGGACTAGGAGAAAGGGAGGAAAGAAAGAAGGGCAGATGCTGAGCAAGATGGGCAGCTTGGACCAAGAAGAGACTAGGCAAGAGAGAAAAGGACCCTGTAACTGAAGTGACTGGATTGTTTGTGTAGGTCAGCTAGGGTCAGGTCAACCAAAGGGTAACCCAAGGCCCTTGGCAGAAGAACTTTAGGGTAGGGGACAGGGTCTGCTAGCCAGGATGGCCCTGTAATAGCTAGGGTATAAGGGATGCTGGGAGAACTTGGTGGCCAGGTCTGCTTTGATATGTTAATGAGCACCTCAGTCAGTCATTTGTCCCAAGTGAGTTTGAGACCTAGCACCTATCTCCCTTTTCTTCCTCCCTTTCCCTTCTTTCTCTGTTTAAGTCTTTTTGATATTTCACTGCTTGTAACCGAAACCTTGTCTGGGCCTTCAGACATTGTCTCCCTTTTCTGGATTTGCTCTACAACTGCAATTTTATCCCCTTTGTAAATTCAACTCAAGCCATTGCTGGCAGAAGAGACAGTATGTTACCCATCTATGGAACTCTTTGGCTCTCAATACATTCATGAGATAATTGAAAATAAAACATAGGGCACCAAAAACATAGTAGAGTGAAAAAGGTACCAAGATATGTTCACACAAGACTCCTAGAATCTCCCAAAATCTTCAACTACGCTGGTCAAGTGGTTATGCTTTTTATTTCCCACTTTCTAAGACTTATTCTTCTCGGATGACGTATTGTTTCATAATGAAAATGTAGCATATACAGCAAAACATGGCAGGATTGGATTAACTTGTTTCAATTGATCTAGCTCATAAGCCATGGATTCTTTTATTTCACTTTATCCAAATATGTATTTTCAACCTAATACATTTACTATGACTGATCAAACAATTGCTAAATATTGTAGGAATCGATTATCAATTTCAAAGACAATTTTAAAGATCTGTATAAAGAAAATAATGTTTTATTTTGGTGATCCAAAATATTTTGTCCCTAGTTTCTGCCTAGCTACTTTGTAATCACACGGAGTGGGAGATGCTTAAGCTTTCTAACGTCAGCTTGCTTATCTACGAAACTGAGATATAATCATTCCCAACCTTGCCCAGTTATGGTTCACATTAAACAGGAAAAGTTTCCATCTTATCACCGAGGTAGAGGAAGTGTGGTGGTTTCAAGTAGGTCCTCAGATTCAGAGATGACAGCCATTTCTTGAAGAGGTGGATCTCTGCTCTCTTCTCCTGGCATTGGTTGGTCTGTGTGACTTCACTTTCAGTGTCTGATACCCTTCAGAGCTGATACCGTTACCCTCCAGTCTTTCCTGCCATCACTGCCTCTTAGCAATCAGTAGTTACAGAAAAGGTTTAGGCACTTGGGCACATTTGTTGTATAACCAAGGCTAATTTATGTTAATATTTAATTTAATTTTGAAATGATTTCTAAGTTCAGAACCAATTAAGTATTCTCACTTTATTTAAAAAATAGTTTGGTAACTTTACATTCTAATGAAGAATGACTACTTCTATGAGACAGAATTGGAGATCTTTTAAAAATATATTTTAATATAGGCTTTAAAAAGAGGACCAGAAAAAAAAAAGAAGTGCCCAGAAAAGTGAAAGACACAAACAAGTGTGGACTACTCAGGGGGAGGCGTGAAAGGTGAACAACAGAGGAGATAATACTGAACAACTGAAGATTAAACTCTTTGTCTTCATTGATGTTCACAAAGAAAAATCATACACACACACACACACACACACTCCCTATTACCCCAGCATTCTCCAGGTGTCACAAACTTTTTCTCTCCCTTTCATCAGATGGGAGGGTCCAGGCTTAGCATGGAAATGGCTTCCTAGGATGGTGTAGGATTGAGAATGTAGTGTGTACTGTATGTTCCTCCCAAGAGAAAATACATGATCAATGCCATGACTAAATGTACCAGATAATTCTGTTAACCAAGACCTTTTGCTTTTTATGGGGACGAATAGTTCTATTTGTATCTGTGTACATGCACATATCACATAACACATGACACATGTAATACAGCCACACACACAACATACACATCACTTACTATGTAGCACACACCACAAACAATACATATCAAACATTATATAACACACACCCACACTGCACACACATATCACACATATATACTCACATCATACACATATTATACACTAGATAGTACACACATCACACACTCACATCACAAACACATATCACATACTACATAGCATACCACACTCACATAAACACACATACTCACACACACATCACAAACTACATAGCATGCACACACACCCATATCATACAATGCACATATCAGACAGACAGACAGACAGATAAAGAGTGACAGCTCAAGACCACATACCAGATCATAGGGACACCCTTCCCAAAGATATGTAGAAGGACATGGTAGAACAGGAAAGGCTGGCGAGACTGTGTGTGACCCAGCATCGCTTGTGATGAGGGCAGACAAAGGCATCACATTTACATGCTACCAGCCAGCCAGTTAGTCCTGTTCTGTGGAATTGTTGCAAAGATTTATGTGAACTGATTGGACTGTTAGATGGCAAAGGCAAGTTGAATAATTGAAATACTTCACAGGTTTTCTGACATTCATTAAACATAGTTTAGAGTTATTGCATGGTGCTATCAATGAAGCAATATTTTCCAATGACTTAGGAGGAAACAGACTACCAGCAGTTAAGGGTACTTTCTGCCCTTCTAGAGGACCCAAGCTCAATTCTCAGCTCCCATATCAGATGGTTCAAACACTTGTAACTCCATGCCCTAGGGTTTACAAAGCCATAGGACTTCAAGGATATTTACACTCAGATGTGCTTACCTCCACAGGGACACACATACACACACATACACACATACACACACACACACACAGAGAGAGAGAGAGAGAGAGAGAGAGAGACAGAGAGACAGAGAGACAGAGAGGGACAGAGAGAGAAGAGAGAGAGAGAGAGAGAGAGAGAAGAGAGAGAGAGAAAGATTGGGAAAAGCGGGGTGGGGGGGGAGAGATCACATATAATTAGAAATAGTAAAAATAAACATAAGGGGTTTGTGTTCATTTCAGTCATACACAGACATGCCCTGATAAAACATCAAACCTGGTTTCAGTGTACAGAGGCAGGGTATGAGAAATTATAAAAACACAGTATCTTAGGTATTACACCTTCCAAACAATAACATTTCAGTGCAGAGAAATACATACTCCTCAACTTTAAATGTAGACTATACTTTACTTACATAAACCCATTTTCTTTTTTTAACAGTGAAAATTGAGAAACGTAATTAAAACCACCAGATAATTCTTGAAGTCCAAATATAATTTTCTGACAAACAATGACTGTTCCAGAGTATTATGGTGATCAGGTAAATGGATAAAATATTATTTGCATTTGTCAGGCAAGGTGCAATAATTTTTCTAGAAGATGTCTGCAAAAATGGGCGCATAAAGAGGCTTCGTTTCCCGTTTTCTCTTTTTCCTTTTTTCTTTTCCCTGCCTCTTTCCCTTCTGCTGACAAATAACCACAGAGGGAACACTCAGAACCTGGAAGAGCCTGGAGGAAGCGGAAGCCTTCTTCCCTGGCAAGCAGTCTCCCTTAATGGGATTCTGGTCACGTAGCCCAGAGCTCAGAGCTGCCTTGGTTTAATCAGCTTGCTGAACATTAGAGTCGGGAACAGCCGTGTCGATGGAGGCTACACATACATAATTTATTTTTCTCTAAATTAGGTCTCGGTTCACTCCCCTCTTTTGGTGTTACTTTGAAATCTGCCATGGAAGGAATACAGCCCTGTAACAGGTTTATGTAGGGTGTGCCTCTCTGTTCATGCTTGAAGAATTCCAGCTTAGACCTCCAGTATGTAAGGCAGGTCGCTGTGTTCCCGATAGCTGACACAGCATGGCATTGGTGTTTAAAGCAGAATCTTCGTCCTCCTCTGGCTTGAAAGAATCGTCTGGTCTGAAGAACAGTCTGTCCTCCCTGGCCGATATGGACAAGGTGGCAGTCCTAAGCACACATGTGGGCTGGGAGTAAGGTCTGCTCAATTCAGTCCTGCAGGGCGAGGTCTCATAGCAGCTGCACGGGACAAGCAAAGTGTACACAAACACATAAGCTCTAGAGATTCCAGGCACATTCAGCCAAGTACCTTTAAGAAGATTGTGGCAAATACACAATTGCTGCTTTTTTGGGGGTTTTTTGTTTGTTTGTTTTTCTGCTTTCTGTCTATAGCAGAAAGAACGATATCTTAGAGTTCAGAATTAGAGGACCAATCCATCAGGTAAGCTTGACATGTCGAGTTTCTCCTGATATGCAGTGCTTCGCCATCCGTCATCCCACAGCCCCATCCAGAGAAGAACAGGGACATCGTAACTCCATTATCTGGTGAGTGACTGAAAGAAGATGAATTTATCTGAATCCCACCTATGATTTTTGGTACGGCTGAAAAACTAAAGTAACAACTTAATAAAATCAGTTTCTTCAAAAGTCCTTGAAGAATTGCTTTGCGTGGGCAGTTTCACCTACACACAAACTATCAGGAAGACAGGCCCCATTCCTGATAGGATTAAAGGGGGACCCAGTTTTCTAAGGTGATGATGATATTTACAGCATCATCAAAAGGCAATTCCTTGCTTATTTGGGATTCTAAGCCTGGCCAGATCTCCCTTGTGACTCATTCAGGATTCATTCGGGGCTTTGTGCTTTTTGTGTACTCTGTGCTCTCATGAATCCTTAATTCCATCTGAACTCAGCAGTGCCAGAGTCACTTTCCATCAGCCTGCTGGCTCAGCTGACATGCACCAGCCTCATCTGCGCTGTGCATTATGCCCCTGCTCCGAGGCTAAGCCAGTGCTGGGTCCCTGCCACAAAGACAAGGGAGGTCAGACTCACCATTCACAGTTTGCTTTTAAGGCAGGAGAGCAGCCTCATCCTCTCTGGCTTGTGAAGCTGATAATGAAATTTTCGGGGGTTTATGTACTCGACCCCAGGTCTTTTTGATATAGTTCCACAGGCCCATCAGTACTGACTGTGCTATGAATTATTAACAGTGTGGTATTCTCATGCCATATCTTCTGAGCAAAATACAAGTGGGGACAAGTCAGACAGAAGTGCAGCTCAGCTGGTGTCATGGGTCTTTTCTAGAGATGATACTGCAAGCATGCTAGAGCACTCGCCGTAAGTCTAATACAAGATGATGCCCTAATCTGTGCCATCTACAGCTAAGGTATCCAAGTGGCCATAAGAGGCAGAAGTGAGGTGACTCATAGATTGACGTAGAACATGACCTAAGCACCACAAGAGGAGTGATTACCTAAATACTGCAACCAGGCCAGAGGATCAAGTGTAAAGTACACACAGACTGTTTCAGAGCAGGGTGCAGAAAAGCTGAATACAAGACAAGGCTGCTGAGATGGTGACTTTAAAAAATGCATTTCCCTGGGGACCTGGAGTGATGGCTGTTCTTCTAGATGGCATGGGCTGCTCTTCTAGGGACCCTAACTTCATTCCCAGCAACATTTATAATGCGATCTGATGCCCTCTTCTGACATCCAGGCAAGCATGCAGAAGGAGCACTCATACATTAAAAAAAAAGATTTAAAAATTTCATTTCCATCAGATTTATGTGTGGCCTAGCTTGCTGTGGTCCAGCATCGACACAGGATCGGGGTTCTCAACTGGAAGCAGGGATATCTGGAAGGTGCATAATAAATAAACACAGACTACTTTTTGGGTACAAGCTGACAGGCTGTTGGGAACCAGAGAGCTTGGCTCAACGCCCCCAGCTGAGCTGTTTGCACAGGTTTCTTGAGAGCAAAACATCCCGTAACTTAGCTATCAAGTCCGCCAGGTGTGGTACGGACTTCCCAGGTGCCTGACCTATGACTATAATTGTTTTTTCCTGTTCCCTTCCCTGGCCTGTAGTATATATATTGCTGGTCTCTCAGTAAAGCTTTGGCATTCTCCTTGCAGAATGACCTGTGTCTGTGTTTTTTGTTAATCCCCCAGGCCTACGCCCGATACTCTGTACTGTGACAGCGCGGGCACTGTCAACAGGCAATTTTTCAAGGTTTAAAGTTTCTCTCTCTTCTCTCTCATTCTCTGCTCTCTCTCTTGCTCATTCATGCACAGCTCGAGGCTGCACACACTTTGCATTCTCCTGTGCACTCTGCTTTTCTGCTGTGTGCTTTTCATTTCTTGCACTCTCGCTCATACACACTTCTGTGTGTTCCCCTTTCACTCACACACACACTCTTCACACACATCTCACACACATGCCACATGCACTCTCCTTTCACTCACACACACACACACTCTTCACACACTCCTCACACACACACACACACATGCACTCTCCTTTCACTCACACACACACATCCTTCACACATACCTCACACAAACACCGCATGAACTCTCTTTTCACTCACACACACACACTCTTCACACACACCTCACACATACACCACATGAACTCTCCTTTTACTCACTCACACACACACTCTTCACACACACCTCACACACACACCACAAGAACTCTCCTTTCACTCACACACACACACACACACACTCTTCACACACACCTCACATTCACTCTCTCACTCGCTCTTCACATGCTCACTACTCAATCTCTACATTCTCTCTGAATGTTCTTCTCATGCTCTTTTGCCTTCTTCTTGCCCCAGTCTTTTATTGATACTCCAAAATCAGGTAAAAAAGACAGTGTATAATCACTGCCAAGTCAAATTCAAAAGAATAGCCAAGTCCCACCAAAAAAATCAAGAATTATAATTGCTCTCCAAAGTTTCAAGCTTCCCTATTCCCAGGCCTATAGCCAAAATAATAATAATTGCAAACTTATCATTATTTAAACTTTAACTTTAACTATTATACTTTAGAGCTCAGAGCTCTGAGGCCAGCTACTTGCATTTCCTTCTAAAGCTCCAATGATAAATGACATGGGCAAAACTGCCAGGCAGTGACCAGAAAGAATCAAGTTAACTCTTAACTCCATAGTTCCCCTAGCTTCCTGCTTCTACACATTGCACACAATGACTCTCCTAAGAGTCCCAGTGTTTTGACTTAGTTTTATTAATCTAAGATTTAACATATTTTATACTTGCTTATCCAGGAACCACTCTCAAATGCTGTGCAGATCTTATTTCATAACTTTAATAGTTTTTTTTTTCTTTCTTTGGGGGTCCCAATGTCGGCTCTAATTCATTTTCTAATAATTTTGTCAAACTTTCTGTGCAAGTCAAGCATTAATCTGTAACTACCATTGTGCAGTTATTGCATTGTTTCTAAGATGAGAACACACAGCATGCACCTGGGCCAATAGGACTGTGCTGTGCTGTGCTAAGGCCCATGCCTCAATTTTTAATTGTTTAAGAATTATTACATCAGGGAACATCTAGTTTCACAGAACTCACCAGAGCAGGAGGAGAAAGAAGTAAGAACGTCAGATATAATAGAATAATTATGCACACCAAGGCCAACTGAAAAACAGCCACACACAAATGAAATCTATACAGCCATGGTCAAGGGCTAAGGTTTGGAGAAATGGGAACAACTGTTGTTACAAAGAGCTGCCGCCGTAGGCTACTGAAGATGTCTCCATCCAGGACTACTGCAGTCAGTCCCTGTCGTTGTTTGCTGTCCCCAGCACTAGCTTAGCTGCAGGGTATGAAAGCCTCACAATATAAAGAATGTATTGAACTTATAATCCTGAGTTCCCCAGGGCTATTTTAGTAGCTGAAGCTAGAGATAAATCAGATGTGGTCTGGTTTATCATCTACAATAGAGATCAAATATAAACCAAGACCCTTACGACACTTATAGGATATCTGGAAAGTGATAGAATTAGTCTATGAGCCAGAGCAGTGGCTAGGATTTCCCAAAAGCTCACTGTGGACCAGGTAGAGATCAAAAGAAAGGAGACACTGAAACAATAACCACCTACAGTTTCATAGGCAACTAGTAGTTGCATCTGACTCCTATGGCTTGTGCCTTGGCCACTGAATAGTTTGCTCAGGGAGACACATAGAAAGATTATGTCCTAGCAGCCAAGAACTGTCTGGAGACAGGTAACTGCTCCATGGCCTTCCCAGGAGTTTGCTGAGATGGAACCTCAAGGTTCATGTGCGAGGTACATGTTGTATCTTTGGATAGAGCTGAGCATAGTGCTTTAGTGAGCTGTTTCTCGTTGAGTACAACGACAAGAGTTTTATTTGTGGATTCCTGGACCACTTGCTCTCTTCAGTGTGTAGCAGGTTCCCCAGGAACAAAATGTTGAATCCTGGGCAAACAGACCTCAGAATGTTCTACCAGCAAACAGAAATGAAAAGTCAAATTGTCTAAACAAGATTTCTCTTAGAGAAGGAACTTTAGAGGATTTTGGTCACATTTGAAGTTTTTAAGAGAACAAGGAGGAGGTTTTCCACATGACTTCATATGTGTCAGTGAAACATATTGGAGCCCCCAGGAAGTAGATTGACATGTACCAATTCTGTTAAAACCCAAAGCTGTCAAAAATGAGAAGTGGTATCTGCGCATGTGAATTCTTGATGATGAGGGATATTTACATTGCAGCTTTATCACCTTCTATTGCAATTTGCAAATTTTCTTTTTTTATTAGATATATTCTTTATTTACGTTTCAAATGTTTTCCCCTTTCTTGGATCCCCTCCCCAAAAGTCCCATAAGCCCTCTTCCCTCTGCCTGTTCCCCAATCATCCCCTTCCTATTTCCCTGTCCTGGCATTCCCCTACACTGCTGCACTGAGTCTTTCTAGAACAAGGGGCTTCTCCTTCCTTCTTCTTGGGCATCATTTGATATGTGAATTGTTTCTTGTGTATTCCTAGCTTCTGGGCTAATATCTGCTTATCAGCGAGTGCACACCATGTGTGTTCTTTTGTGATTGGGTCACCTCACTCAGGATGACATTCTCCAGTTCCATCCACTTGTCTAAGAATTTCATGAATTCATTGTTCTTAATAGCTGAGTAGTATTCCATAGTGTAAATATATATCACATTTTCTGTATCCATTCCTCCATTGAGGGACATCTGGGTTCTTTCCAGCTTCTGGCTATTATAAATAGGGCTGCTATGAACATTGTGGAGCATGTGTCCTTATTACATGCTGAGGAATCCTCTGGGTATATTTCCAGGAGTGGTATAACAGGGTCCTCTGGTAGTGTCATGTCCAGTTTTCTGAGGAACTGCCAGACTGATTTTCAGAGTGGTTATACTAGCTTTCAACCCCACCAGCAGAGGAAAGAGTGTTCCTCTTTCTCCCCATCCTCATCAGCACCTGCTACCTCCTGAGTTTTTGGTCTTAGCCATTCTGTCTGGTGTGAGGTGAAATCTCAGGGTTGTTTTAATTTGCATCTCCCTGATGACAGATGTTGAACATTTCTTTAGGTGCTTCTCGCCCATTTGATATTCCTCAGGTGAAAATTCTTTGTTTAGCTCTGTACCCCATTTTTAATAGGGCTATTTGGCTCTCTGGAGTCTAACTTCTTGAGTTCTTTGTATATCTTGGATATTAGCCCTCTGTCGGATGTAGGATTGGTAAAGATCTTTTTCCAATTTGTTGGTTGCCATTTTGTCCCTTGCCTTACAGAAACTTTGTAATTTTATGAGGTCCCATTTGTCAATTCTTGATTTTAGAGTATAAGCTATTGGTGTTCTGTTCAGAAAAATTTCCCCTGTGCCCATGCTAAAACTCTTCTCAACAGTAAAAGAACTTCTGGGGGAATCAGTATCCCCAACCTCAAGCAGTACTACAGAGCAATAGTGTTAAAAACTGCATGGTATTAGTACAGTGACAGGCAGGTAGATCAATGGAATAGAATTGAAAACCCAGAAATGAACCCACACACCTATGGTCACTTGATCTTAGACAAAGGAGGTACAACCATCCATTGGAAAAAAAGATAGCCTCTTCAACAAATAGTGCTGGTTCAAATGGAGGTCACCATACAGAAGAATGCAAATTGATCCATTCTTATCTCCTTGTACTAAGCTCAAGTCCAAGTGGATCAAGGACCTCCATGTAAAACCAGACACACTGAAACTAATAGAAACTGGGGAAGAGCCTTGAGCAAATTTTTATTGGATCTACATGCTCAGGACAAAAGGCTCTGGTACAGTCGATGCATTAAATACTTTTGCTCCAGATGTCAGTCATAGGTATCAGGAATTTTTAATGTTTTTGGAGGTATGGTCTCACAAAGTCCAGGGTGACCTTAGAGTTGCCATGTAGCTGAGGCTAACCTTTTCTTCCCAAAGCTCCTAATAGGTACCAGTGTTATAGGTAAATGCTGCCACACCCAGTCAGGATCTCAATTTTAAATCATGAGCTAGAAGATTCATGTGAGAAGTATCAACATGGCCAACATAAAAATGACCATCTCTTAAAGAAGAAGTATATTACATGATGTAGTCTCCACCCAGCTCTCTGTCGTGGCCAGGATGGTCTATGTTGATCTGTGCAGTGAGGGATCCAAATTTTCAGTAGCCCATACCACTACACTAGCCTGTATCACAAACGTACTGTGTGATTGCACTCACCTCCATTTTCTGATTACTTTGCCCATGCATATAATGTACTGCAACTTGTATGCCAGAAACTGTGCTTGACTCTGTGGAAACACAAGGGAGTAAAATAACCACTCTTGTGGCACTTAGGGGAGACTAAAAATAAAACAAATTAACACATTTCTTAAAGGCTTCGGTCTATGTAACCAGAGGCTGGTGTGTTTCTGTTTTTGAGTTTCATACAGAATCTAGAACAACACCATGAAGAAACAGGTGCTCAATAGTTCTCATTTGTTTGGACTTTAGTGCCAGGGATTGAGCCCATGATCTTATGCTGGCTAAGCTAGGCTTTCCTCTGAGCCACATCATCATTTCAAAGAAGCATTTAAAGCAAGAATAGACTTAGAGATAAATTGTACTTAAGCCAAACAATCTCAGTGACTTTTCTGAGAATTTGGGTTATTTATTTATTTATTCATTCATTCATTCATTCATATGGCCTTTTATCATGAGAGTTTTTAACGTTGATAGATTTCTTTTTACATCAGTAGAAATCACTTCTACAAGAAGTGACACATGCTTCTCATGTTTTAGGGGTGTCAGTCTCATGAGAGTAGAAAAAACTAAAAGATGACCAAACCAAGCATGTTAGGACAGCTTAAGACACACTGTGGTGTAGGGCAATAGTCAACAACCCTACTATATCTATGGACAGATGACACAATTAAATGCTTTTCCACATGTGGGCCACACAGTCTATCCAAGCTATTCAATTCTTCCATTGTAACACAAATGGCTATGAAAAACATGTAAAAAAAAAAAATAGATGTATCCTATATGTAGGTCACTGTGTTAATTAGACTTTTAATCACCATGACAAAATTCCTAACATAACTTCCATGAGGGAAGGCTTGACTTTGGCTCATAATCTCTGAGGCAGCAGTCTCCATGGCAGGGAGGTACAACAGAGAGGTTGTCCCTGCAGGGAAGATAGTACCCAGGGCTGCATACAGTCTTCCCAAGACCTTAGGGACCTACTTTCTCCAACAGGGCTCCACCTTTCAAGGTTTTCACAACCTCCCAAAGAGCACCTCCTGCTGGGAATGATATTCAGTACATGAGACTACAGGGGACACTGCATGTTTAGTCCCAAACCTGAACAGCTGTAGAAAGAAACTGTTTGACTTGGAGTAGACAGAAGCACACTATGTCTATTTTCAAGTATTTGAATTACATCCATGACGAACAGGAATGTGAGTTATACTATATAACCAGGGGACTTATATAAGCAATGAGTTAGATGTTATGTCAGTACATTTTTGCCAAGGAAAACAATATCTTTTTAATGCAAGTTCCAGAGTGTTCACGAATTTGAGGAGCTTGCAATCATTGGAAATATCAAGAAAATATCAGATTCCCACTTCTTTGAATGCTTTAGGATAGCTTCAACCCATATTCTTTAAATGACCTTTTCAAATATAGGTTCCACAGTAAATAGAATTTTGTGCACAGAGCACTGCATTACTGTAGGCTAACTAAGAGGCCCAGGTCACTAGAAGCCCAGCAATTTCACACATGAAATTTTGTCTCTGGAAAGTCAATTACTGGCTAGAAAGCAAATTTTGCTAAATACCAGGTATTCCTATTATATTAGCAAGGGAGGCAAAAAGCCAACAATCAATAATAGGTTTGAAATCAGAACAATATCCAGTAACTTGATTTACAGAATTTCAGATGTTATCTGGCAAGTGGACTATAATTTAAAAAAAATAGATGTCTCCTAATGCACAATTTAAAACAAACAAAAAAAGAGGTTAAACTCATTTTTTAAATAATTCAATGGTTCTTAAAATTTTTAGTTTTCTTTGGACTTGCTATAAAAAGTTTTTATGTTGTCTTAGGATGTTTTGTATTTATACTAAATGGTAAATTCTAAAAACAATAGCTCTCCCAGCTGATTGTGTAGATGCATAAAATTAATGATACTGATTTATTCAGAGCCTATTGACCCTGATACAAATGAGAAGCAGGCGGTTTCTGAAGGGTGAGCATGACAGCAAGCTAAATGGTTTAAAATTTGTGGCTGTTCTTAACAGGGTACCCATGTGTGCCAAACAGGCAGAGCCCTAGCCTTCCTCAGATTGGTTTCCACCTCCCAGCGGAGGGTCGGGAGGGGTGACCGACTCCAATCAATATCCAGTTGTTAAAGTAACAGCCGTATCGGTTCTGGATGGCCAACTGGGCGAAAACATGTTTGTTCTACTTAATGTGACAGTGTCCTGTCAAATTAACAGCCACGGTGGCAGGAGCAAGCTTGCTTTAATGGGTCTGAGGCAGTTCCACTGAGAATTTATCATCAACACGCAACCGAGAGGAACCCTAAACCTCATTAACGGGGTTTATTTGCAGATGATAACTGAACCTATGCCTTGTACAGCACACTTTGTTTGCATTCTCAGCAATGGTAAAGCAGTGGTCTTCATCAAATGCTGCCCTTAGAATTCTGACACATGATCGGGTTTGGTTTGGGGTCCTAGACATCTCTCAAGGTACATGAAGTACAGCTCTCAAGGAATGATGCCCAGGCGGGCACCAAGATGTGTGCGCATTGGAATGAATCATGCGCCAGAAGCAGAGTGAGCTGTGGGCTGGCCCCACTCTCGTGTTTGCTTTCACCTTTCTCTTGCTTTGCATGTTTAAAAGTTCTGTTTCACTGCCTATTCTCATCATCTTTCCTTGTGCTCTCCTTTGTCCTTCCCTTACACATTTGATCCCTCCCATTCCCATCCCTACCCACCACAAGTCCACCCACGAAGTGCATTTTATTTCTCTTCCACTGAGAGCCAAGCACATTCTCCCCACCCCCAAACCTGTCTTGTTAAACAGAATTTCTGAATCTGTGGATTATATCTTGATTATCTTTAATTTAACAGTTAATATCCACTTTAAGTGAGTATTTATTGTATTTGTCTTTCTGGGTCTGTGTTCTCTCGCTTAGGACAATTTTTTTTTCTAGTTTTAACTCATTGTCTACATATTTTATATTATTTCTCCTAATTCCTGAATAATCCTTCATTTTGTGAATATACCATATTTTCTTTATCTATTCCTGGGTTGAGAAACACATGGGTTGTTTTCAGTTTTTGTCTATTATGAATAAAGCCTCTGTGAACAAGTTTGAACCTGTCCTTGTGATTGAATGGCACATCTTTTGGTATATATGCCTAAGACTGCTATACATGGATCTTGAAGTATGCCAATTCCCAGTTTTCTGAGAAATTGCCTTGTTGACTTTCATATCCATGAGCTTTGCATTACCATCAGCAATGGAGGAGTATTCCTTTTGCTTGACAATCTTCATCAGTATGAAGTGTCATTTGTGTGTCATAGTCCTTAAAGAAGGTCCCATTTATTAATTGTTGATTTTGGTGCCTGAGCTATTGGTGTTCTTTCCAGAAATTTGTGTGTTGTACCAATGCATTTAGGGTTATTCCCTAGTTTCTCTATTGCGTTCAGTGTGTCCAGTTTTATGTTGAGGTCTTTCATACATTTGGACTTTAGTTTTATGCAGGGTGCTAAATATGAGTTCATTTGCAGTCTTTTCCATGCTTATGTTCAGTTGGACCAGCACTATTTGTTAGCGGTGCTTTTTTTTCCATTGTATATTTCTGGCTTCTTTATAAAATATTACAAAAATTAATAAAAATAAATAAATCAGACAAAAGAAGTTCTTTTTCTTCCCAGGTGAATGGATGCTTCATGGCTAGATCACAGGTGTTTCAGATTCGTCATGTAGTAGGTGGTGCCTGGTTCACAGAAAAGATTTTTTAAAAACAATGCTTTCACATTTGGAAATAACACAATTTAACAGTTGATGTATGCTTGTCGCCCTCTCCTCCTGCACCCTTATTTCCCCTTTCCTTTCTGCCCCTCCCTTTACCCCACCACGTTATTCTTTCTTTGTTGATAGAAAGTTTCACCATCTGGAATTCACTCTGCGTCTTGTGATCCTCCTGGCTCTGTGTCCTGAACATTAAGGTTACAGGCACTCTCTGCCATGCTATATCAGCAGAACATGGTACATTTCCCCATGGTAATAGCCCATGATCAGACAATACGGAATTGCAGGAAGAGTGTCTGAGGAAAAACACTTAGAAGCCACAGTCTGGCATCCAGAAGACATGGCTACACACCAATGCTGTGATTCTGCAAAGGTCTTGAGAGAACTTAGTCCTCAGAATTTTCCATTGGAGAAATGAAAAACTACGTAAGATGGCCCTTGAAACATCTTAAAGCCCATGCTTCTGTGGTGAGGCGGTCTGCACAGCCTTGATTCCATTGTTGTTTATATCTACCTGGGAGTTTTTGCAATACATGACAGTTGATCGCATAGAACTGAAATGTGTTGTGAGAAACATGATATTTGTGTGATGTGAATCCAGGCATCAACAATAATAAATACAATTATTTGGAGAAGGCTTGATGATAACAGCAATGTTCTCATAGGTACCAGCTCGCAGCAAGAACGCTTCCACACACCTTCCCTCTCTTGTGGGATGACTTTGCTGACAACAAACCTCAATCCAGAACCTCAGGACACCAAGGATGTCTTCATACAATATATATACATATATATACATATGTATATATAATATTTATATGTAATATACATTAAAATAATATATTATATAGCATAATGTATATTATATATAATATATAAATGTATTATATATATATATATATACATATATATATATATATATATATACACACATATATATAATATTCTACCAGTAGTATTTCACCAAGGTCATAAATATGTTTTAAAGAATTTCTATATAAACTTTCAGAAAGAAATCCAAAAACAGGCCTGATTCCTTCTGACCTGCTAGTCACTCCCTGGGACAGTGTGACCCCCTTCTGTTTGCTGGCTCTTCGTTGATGTGAAAGTGCAGACACTTGACAAAGCCACTCCTTTGCAGTAGGGACTGTGTTATGTCAGGAAATGCTTGGTGGAGTTCATTTCTCAAAGCAGCTACAATCCCTGTCATTCTGCTTCGTCAAATGTCAACTATCCCAATAGAAATCTAAACCTGCATTTTCCAAGTGTTGTTAAAGGTATATTAAATTTTCCGGGGTGAGGCAGTACTTTAAAAGTAAACACAGCTTGAAATTTACCCATTAGGAAGCCACCTGAGACCTTAATAATTTTCTAATATTTTTTCTCTTTGAAAGTGGAAATATTCAGAAGCAAACACAGAGTCTTTCATTTTACTCTAATTTGGAACTGAGGCAAAGACACAAAATTATTCCCTGGTAGATAATGACAGACAGGACATTGGCATTTCTACAGATATTAAGCCATTTTCACACTGGCTGACAGGCTGAGAGCTGCAGAAACTAGTCACAGGGAGCAGGTGCTGCCTCACCCCATCTCACCCAGCTCAAGAACTCTCTCTGCCAAAGACTTGAAGATGGGCAAGTAAGCTAGTGGGAGGGTAAAAAGCACTTTCTGTGCAAGCCAGAGGACCTAAGCTGAATCTACCCTCTGAACCTGCAGCAGAAGGAGAGAACTGACTCCTGAAAATTGTCCTCTGACTTCCACATACCTGAAATGGCACATGATTACACATACATGCTTGCGGGTAGCTAAAACCCTAGATTGACTGCAGGAAGTTCTCCCTAATAAGAACTTGATGCAGTTTAAGAATCAGATCAATTCAAGTTTTGACTTTGCTGAGTTTTCTTCTTGCTGTTGGCAATTGCAAGAGCTCATTCTCCTCTCTCCCTTCGACTGGCCTTTTCCTGGGTGCAATGAATAGATGTTATGATGCTAGATGGCAGGAGGACCTCCTCTGTCTACCACTGTGGGATTCTATGGCTGAGTGCATCAAAAGCAGTGTCTAGTCCTAGAGTCCTTCGATTTATCGGTTTGAGTTAATTTATAGAGCATCTGGCCGGAATGCAAATAGATTAGGAGGGGAATAACGGGATTCAGGGGGAGAGATCTGGAGGCTGAAATGAAGTAACCCCATGCGACTTTATGACTTCTGCAACATCCACACACATGCATTTAAAATTCAAATAGAAGACATTGACTAATGTTTTGTTTAAAAACAAATGGAAGACATTGACTAATTCCCAATAAGAGCTTGGTGTCAGAAAGGGACTCAGATAACAGTCTTCTTTATTAATTTATTATTATCTTTCTTCTTTATTAATCAACTAAATCTGTTTTCTAAGTCTACAGAAGTAAAATCAAAACTAGCCACCTTGAGTCTTCTATGGTCTTTCTTCTGGGTAAGCTTGTTCTGGGAACACTTAGAGAATACATTGATACCACACTTTGGGTACCAAGAATTGATCCCTAAAGGGAACAGATAAACTATAACTTTCTCAAAACTGTTGGGGTGACATTACTGCTCAGCATTCAGTATAATACTGAAATTGATAGAGATTAGAGAAAAGGCAACATACATCAGGTTTTGAAGTTCTTTCCTCCAAGATCTATGGGTAAAGAATACTTGACTAAAATGTTAGGTACAAAATGCAATAACTACAAACAAGTGCTATATTGGTGAGAAAATAGTTATGATTTATTTAGAAATAACTAGGAGCAAAAATTTTTTGCATTATACTGATTTAAAGGTAATGATAATGCAATCCTGATGAAAAGCTATGACAATCTGCCTTTCTGTTTCTCCACTTAGTTCTAATATTTTAAAAATGACCTTAAAGCAGAACTATTTTTAAGCCTGAATTCTGACTTCCATTTTTTCTAAGTTTCTCAAAAAATTCTTAAAAATCTAAGGTACCTGCCCATATTATTGCCTGTGGGTGTTTCTAACCCAAGAAGAGTGTATTTTTGTTACTGGGTTTCATCCCTAAAGACTTGAATATTCAAGTTTGAGATCTGGATCTCAGCTATAGAAAATTTTGATGAACTGACAGGTGTTGAGCATCCTTTTGCTATGAATGTTTTTTTGCAAGAGTGGGTGTGTGTTCTGCTATGGTTTTTAAATAAACCATTTCCCAATTAATTGGTGTGTGTGTATGTGTGTGTGTGAGTATGTTCTTTTTTACTGTAATCTGGGATCTCTCCTGCTTGTGTGCTTTAGTCACATGTGCATGTGAATATATGTGAGTGAGCATCTATGCTCTGTCTTCTACTAATCCAGCTGGCCTTCACTGGTTACGTGATCTTGGAATATTCACCAGGCGGATTCTGAGATTTGGTTTCCTCTCTGGTCAGTTTGAGGCATGTTGAGGTGGGTGACAGCTTGTTCCTGGACAGATAATGAAAGCTTCCGAGAGAATGAGCATACAGTTGTACATCATGGTAATTGATATATTCTGTTGTTAATTCATCCATAAGATGGAGCAGGGATGAGATGAGATTTTTATGCTTGCCACTCAAGTGTAGCCTACACCCAATTTTTTTTTGGGGGGGGTGTCTATCTTGAAGATTTCAACCTTCATCCACAATATTGAAGTGGGTTTCTCATTTCACTCTAAGAAACAGAGTTGGAGAACCAGCTGCATAAACAGCTCTGGAAAGCTAAGCCCATAGACCTGTAAAAACCCAAGATGGCGAATCAGATGAATACTTCTATATTGAAATCAGATTCTTGGTAAGCAGATATCTCCAGGATTTAAACATCCATCTAAATTCATTTTCTCTTCTTATCTTTATCTGAAATGGAAGGAAAGGATTCTCTTGCCTTGATATAAAAAGAACAATCCCCACGTTGGGGCACAGGAAACTAAAATGATATCCCTGTTCTCCACTAATTAACTGTCATCATTATGCTGCTTCTGTGTCTGCTTTTCCTTTGTAAAATAAATGAAATATATTGGATAAATCCCGAGGTTCTCTCAAATTTTATACTTACTAAATGTGCAGAAGAAATAGCAAACTTGAATCCCAGGTAACTATTCATGCTACCCCAGATTTCTGAGTCTCTCATTCCCAAAGAATATCTGTCCCTTCCCACACATATTTCTACATAATGTCTGTATGCTATTCTGGAATGCATACTTAGTGGGCCATTTTGCTGGCTAATTTAGGTCACACCAGGTTATTGTTATAATCCATCTGGGTGACAATAAGAGTAATAGCCACCACTTACAGAACAGGGCTTTCTGGGAGCTGTGCTAAGAACTTCAATATATTAACTCATTCAATACCCATCACAATGTTATGAGCTAGGCGTAATGATGCTTATTTTCATATAAAAGTACATTGAGGCAAAAAAGGGATCTGCAGTATGGACAAAGTCACAGTACTGTCAAACACCAGGACAGCCATTCAAATCTTAATGGTGTTATAACCCGGCATCAGTGTGCAAAAATGTGACCAACAGTGAGCACAGAGGGTGTAAGCGATGATGGGAAGAGGAGGCAGGGTATGCAGTAAATCCAGGCTGCATACCCTTGGATCCAGGCTGTCAGGGATACAGGACAGGTAATCTCTTCAAGCCACTGAAAGCCTGAGTTTTGTCCCCCAGAGTTGATTGCTCTCACAATTTGATCTTTGGGATTACCTGCCAAAAAATGTGCCTATAAATATAAAACCAACACAATGAAATCATTTCTTGTAAAACACTGCTGCCAAGTTAAGATCTGACTTACATTCACAAGCACATGTGTTGCAGTAATTTCATGGGGTAATGAGTTGGCTTCTACTAACGATATTTTATTTTTACAGGGCTGGAGCTGGAACAGGAAGCATCATGGGCAGGCAGCGAAATTGCTGACTTCTTCAGACTGCCTTTTCAAGTTGCTTGGAACCGAATTTTCTAGGAACTTTGGATTTAACCATTAGACTGATGTGGAGTTCAGTAGGCTGTGCCTGAAGGCCTATGATATAATGGAATGAGAGTTTGGGAAGATGATGGGAGAGCCGTGGTATAGGAAAAGGAATATGAGTTACAATGGAAGAAATATGAAGCTTTCATCAGATTCTTTAAATGTGAGTGAGACTTAAATTCTGTTCATCAAATTCAGTAGAAACTATTGGGATTCAAAATGCACAATAAATCTCCAAAAGTATGGTTACATGCTATAGCAAGTCACTTGAGTTCACTTCTTGGTACCCATGTTTGGCAGTTTACCGTCTATAACTCCAGTTTGGGGATCTAACACCCTTTTCAGAATTCCCTGGGCACACATACCCCCATATGCACAAACTCTCACACAAACACAGACATAGTTGAAATGCACAATAAATCTGAATCTGTTGGTGCATGCCTATAACCCCATTGACTTGGGAAGTGAAGTTAGGAGAATTAGGAGTCCAAGGTTTTCCCCATCTTCAGAGTAAGCTTGAGTGGCTATCCTGGACTACTCAAGACCCAACACTGAAAATGGCAAAAGCACAGTTAAGTAGAATCTATTCAGCTTTTCAAAGGGATCACCATCCTCTTCCTCATTTATCACTCACAGATGCCAGATTCGTTCTCCTACCCACTTTTATCCAACCCCACCTGCCTTCTGCATGACTAGATTTTATCACTAAGAAACAGCCTCTTCCTCAGGTCACCCGGAAGCTAGAGGTAAGCATGCAACTCTATTCTGACCAAAAAAATATTATTATTTTTTAATGAAGTTAGCTGAGATTCCAAGCAAAGAAGCACTTTACTGATACTCTGTCTCAGGAAAACAAAAACAAACAAATAAGCAAAACTCCAAAAACCAGGAATTTGGTTTGGGGAGAGATTTTAAATGTTTAGAATGTACAGTGGAAGAGGGACTTTTCCCAAGAAGTGGGATTTTAAATAGAACTTCTGGAATAAAGTATATCAGTCATGACAGAAGCTTGACAACAACTTTTAGACACATGTTGACTAACTTTGAATTTCAAAGTCGTGTCTACTTTAGAAAAATGTATTCATCAAAAGCTGAAGTAGTTAAAGAAAATTTACTATTAGCTTCAGAGTGTCTGGCTTTATATGGAGGTCCTTGATCCATTTGGAGTTGAGCTTAGTACAAGGAGACAAGGATGGATCAATTCACATTCTTCTACATGCTGACCTCCAGTTGAACCAGCACCATTTGTTGAAAGGCCATCTTTTTCCCATTGGATGTTTTCAGCCCCTTTGTCGAGGATCAAGTGGCCATAGGTGTGTAGGTTCATTTCTGGATCTTCAATCCTCTTCCATTGATCCGCCTGCCTATCACTGTACCAATACCATGCAGTTTTTAACACTACTGCTCAGTAATATTGCTTGAGATCAGGGATACTGATTCCCCCAGAATTTCTTTTGCTTGAGGTCAGGGATACTGATTCCCCCAGAATTTCTTTTGTTGTTGAGAATAGTTTTAGCTATCCTGGGTTTTTTGTTATTCCAGATGAATAGTGAGGTAACCCAGTCTCAAAAGACCAATCATCGTATGCACTCACTAATAAATGGATATTAACTTGGAAAACTGGAATATGCAAAACATAATCCACACTTCAAATGAGGTACAAGAAGAACGGAGGAGTGGCCCCTAGTTCTGAAAATATCCAGTGTAGCAGTATAAGACAAAACCAGAACAGGGAAGTGGGAAGGGATGGGTGGGAGAACAGAGGGAGGGAAGGGGGCTTATGTGACTTTCGGGGATTGGGGAACCAGAAAAGGGGAAATCATTTGAAATGTAAATAAAAAATATATCGAATAAAATTTAAAAAAAAAAAGAAAAAGAAAATTTACTGAGTGATTTGCAAGAATTTTGGGAACCTAAAAAAACACTGATGAACTTTAAATTGAATATCAAATATTGTATTACAATATAATTAAACTCTAAGTGGAATGATTAGAAATCAAAGTAGGAAAAATTAACAAAACATCTCAAAACCCAGAAGCTTTAATTCAAGCTTAGGAGTCAGCTAGAGGGTAGGGAGGCGTGTCTTAACTCTGAGCTCTATAAGACTCTTAGGAATAAATAAAGTAGTGCAGGAGCACCTGCTAACTCATGTAGCGAATATGTGTGTTGCTTCTGCAGAAACCTGCCAGTAGAATCTTGGTTTTTGTTGGCATATTATGTGTCAGTTCACCTAAATATTTGGTTAAATAAAGTAGTTTCTGAAAAGGTGTTTCTAGGAGAGATTAACATTTTAATCAGGAGAATGAGGAAGGATGAATACTGTTCCCTGTTGTTTGGCTTCATTTCATCCACTGAAGCCTGTGGTGGTCAATATTGATTCTTTTTTTAAAATTCATTTTATCACCTAATCTCAGCCCTTCTTCTCTCTTCCTAGTCCCACTCTTACACCCCATTGTCCTCTCCTCCTCAGAAAAGGGGAGCTCAACTGGGGTACCACTCCATTCTGGGGCATCTAGTCCCAATAGGTCCAAGCACATTCAAAGTCTTTAGTCATTAGGGAAACAAATCAAAACAACCCTTAGATTCAATTTACAACCATCATAATGGTTAAGGTAAAAAACTCATGTGAGGAGCAAGGGAACACTTCTCATTGCTGGTGGGAGTGCAAACTTGAACAAGCACTTTAGAAATCAATTTGGTGGTTTCTCAAAAAACTGGGAATAGTTTTACCTCAAGACCCACTTATACTACTCCTAGGCATATACTCAAATGATACCCTGCTATGCCACCAAGGACGCTTGCTCAACTATATTCACAGAATTTTTATTTTTAATAGCCAGAAGTTGGAAAAAACCTAGATGTCCCTCAACTGAAGAGCAGCTAAAGAAATATGGTACATCTATATAATGGAATACTATTCAGCTATTAAAAACAAAAGCATCATGAATTTTGCAGACAAATGGATTGATCTTGTGAATATCATCCTGAATGAGGTGACCCAGAGCCTGAAAGACATGTATGGTATGTACTCACTTATAAATAAACATTAGCCATAACGTGCAGGACAAACATGCTACAATCTGCAGACCCAAAGAAACTGGGTAATAAGGAGGTCGCAAGGGAAGATGCAGGAATCTTACTCAGAAAGAGAATCTCCATAGTCATCTGAGGTGGATAGAGAGAGGGAACTGGATAGGAGAGGAGATGAGGAGGGGAACAGGATGGAGATCACATGTGAAGAGAAGGGGGTGAGAGAGAAAGGTAGTGAGAATGGAAATTTGGGCGTGGCATCTTTAGTAACTAGCTGGATGCCTAGGAGGGGGAAGGATACAGAGAAACTATGGGAGTGATCCTAGCTTAGAGTCCTACCAGAGGGGATGTAGAGACTGAAATGACCACCTCCTAGAGCCAGACAGGTTTTCCAGAGAAGGTATGAGGGCATTGATCCACACATAAAACTTTCAACCCAAAATTTGTCTTGCGTACAAGATGTGCAGAGATACAGATGAAGCAGAGACTAAGGAAACAACCAACCAATATCTATACCAACCTGAGACCCATTCCATGTGAGAGAGACAGATCCTGACACTGTTAAAAATACCCTGGTATGCTTACAGACGGGAATCTATCATAACTGTCTCCTGAGAGACTTCATTCAGCAGCAGATGGAGGCAGATGTAGAGACCCACAGCCAAACATCAGGCAGAGCCTGGGAAGTTTTCTGGAAAAGTAAGGGATAGAAGTGAAAAAGTCAGAGGGGTCAAGAACACCAGAAGAAGACCCACAGACTCAAATAATCTGGGTCCATGAGGGCCACCAATCAGGGAACATGCAGGAACTGGACCTAGATGCCCAATATTGACTCTTAACCCTAGAATCACCTAAGAGACACTTTGACACTTCTGTGAGAGATTATCTAGGTTAGGTTACCTTTGGGCACACCTTTGAGAGATTAGCTAGATGAAGCTAATTGGGTGGTGCCAATCTCCAACTACACAGGGTTTCTTGCCCTTATTAAATTTCATGGGACAAAGACATCTAATAAATTCTTCTCTCTGTCTCTCTGTCTCTGTCTCCCTGTCTCTGCCTCTCTCTCTGTCTCTCTGTCTATGTCTCTGTCTCTCTCTGTGTATACACACATACACACACACACACACACACACACACACACACACACGGGTCCAGTTCATGTATGCTTTGTCTAACTCCAAATTAATTAGATGTCACATCTTTTTAATACTTTGCTTTGTTACCTTTCCTAGGAATATTTACACTTAAAAACTAGCATTTGAATTTCCAGAACAGATTTTAATGGAAACAATCTTGTAAGATATCCCTTAAAAATTTATAAATCAAATTAAGTTACTGACCTCAAATAATTAAGCTATCAGTGTGTATCTGAACCCTCATCCCAGGGCATATCAATAATTGATAAGGGTTGCCTTATCAATCAAAAAGTAAATTAAGCTTGCACAAACTATCTTTTTTATTAAAACAATATTTATCTTAAACTGCTGAATGGATGCCCATGAAATGGGTACTTTTGTTTCCACACAAATAAACTGAAGTAGGCATGGTTTAAGCCATTTTCCCAAGACCAAACTGAGCAAGGTAGAGCTCTAGAGCTTGGTCTTGGATCCCATGCCGTGCTACTCTGAACTATGCATCCATCTCATTTGTGTGCTGTGAATGGGGGCTTACCTCATAGTCTTCCTCTGCTGTGCTAATCTGACCTTATTCCAGTAGAGAGGAAGGGAATCTCATGATGTCATCAATATATTCTTTAAAAAAGCAGCCTTATTTATAATAGCCAGAAGCTGGAAAGAACCCAGATGTCCCTCAATGGAGGAACAGATACAGAAAATGTGGTATATTTACACAATGGAATACTACTCAGCAATTAAAAACAATGAATTCATGAAATTTTTAGGCAAATGGCTGGAACTGGAAAGTATCATCCTAAGTGAGGTAACCTAATCACAAAAGAATACACATGGAATGCAGTCACTGATAAGTAGATATTAATTAACTCAGAAGCTCTGAATACTCAAGACACAACATATCAAATGATTCCCAGGAAGAAGGAAGGAGAAGACCCTGGTCCTGGAAAGGCTTGATACAGCATTGTAGGGGAGTACCAGGACAGAGAAATGGGAGGGGGATGATTGGGGAATGGGTGGAGAGAAGAGGGCTTATGGGACTTATGGGGCGGGGGAACCGGGAATGCAGAAATCATTTGGAATGTAAATAAAGAATATAGAAAATAAAATGAATAAATAAATAAATAAATAAATAAATAAATAAATAAATAAAAAATAAATAAATAAATAAATGCTACTGTTTACCAAACACCTATGCACTAGCTTATGGTCCCTAAAAGACAAGCTCCTTTGGAGAAAGATAAAAGTCACATACAAGCACTTGTCTAAGATTTTTGTTGCAGTTTCAGGGACTGAACAATTGTGCTGAAGGGAAGTCAGATGCCTCACCTACAATACAAATGAGCAACCCTCCCTGGCTACACAGGACAATCCTGGGAAGCAGGTATCTTACCCTTCTACTGGGAAAGAGCTACTGTCAGGGCTTTCAGATAATTTGTCCAAGCTTTACCTAGTCAACAGCAAGTAGCTAGGGAATTAAACCCAGGTTAATGTGAATCCAAATTTGATACAGGGTGGTAGGATTGCCCTTAAGACTAGTTATAATTGCTTTAGAACACACACACACACACACACACACACACACACACACACACACTTTTATCATTTGGAATCTAATATTTTTACTTGAAATTTGGAAAAATTACAAAAGAGAAATATCTACATTTTTTCCATGGGTCCTGCAGCAATTATAACTTGAACCTTGAAACCTGAACTATAAATGATTAAATGCCTGTCTGCTAGGACATTTTGCCGTTACAAAATAACACCTCATTAGCTGCCACAGAAAGACATCTTCAACACTTGCCTTACTTTGATTTTGGAAACTGAGTGCTGGGTTGTTTTGATGCAACCAGGGGTTGTTGGGTTTGTGGTAACTTAATTCAGTCCAGGGTTTTTACTGAGCTGTGAATTGTATTTGAGTGCAAGAGTTCACCCAAATCATGTCAAATTTTATAGCATAATACAAATACAAAAAACAGAGTCTTGAATAAACATGGAAATTAATTTCAGCTCATGAAATGGGGCCAGACCTGGGGGGACCCACGAGACTCTGGGACTTTGAGAAAGTTGGTATGGCAATAACATTTCCATGGTTGCCTGAAATTCTAATTGAAACAGAAATGTCAAAGAACAAAAAATATGTTGCTATTTATTCCTCATCCCATAGGGAAGCACCTGGAACAAAAATGAATAAATTAAAACAATTTCTAACATGAAGTTTAAAACAAAGTGAAATGTTACCTACAGAATGATGACCAGTGTCCTACCAAGACTTGCTCATTAGTAGCTGGGGTCCTGGTCAAAGGTGGTGACAGTACTGCTTATGGATGGCTGGAGACTTGCT